>NC_042615.1:827719028-828019028 GCF_901001135.1 Rhinatrema bivittatum
TCTTCCTGCACGCAGTGCTCTATCCCTAATACCAGGGGTGTTGTGATCTTCCTGCACACAGTGCCCTATTCCTGATACCAGGAGTGTTGTGATCTTCCTGCATGCAGTGCCCCATCCCTGATACCGGGATGTGTGCAAGAAGATCACAACACCCCCGGTATCAGGAATAGGGCACTGTGTGCAGGAAGATCACAACACCCCTGGTATTAAGGATAGGGCACTGTGTGCAGGAAGATCACAACACTCCTGGTATTAATAGGGATAGGGCACTGTGTACATGAAGATCACAACACCCCTGGTGCCAGGGATAGGGCACTGTGTGCAGGAAGATCACAACACCCCTGGTGTCAGGGTTAGGGCACTGTGTGCAGGAAGATCACAACACTCCTGGTATTAATAGGGATAGGACACTGTGTGCAGGAAGATCACAACACCCCTGGTGCCAGGGTTAGGGCACTGTGTGCAGGAAGATCACAACACTCCTGGTATTAATAGGGATAGGGCACTGTATGCAGGAAGATCACAACACTCCTGGTGCCAGGGTTAGGGCACTGTGTGCAGGAAGATCACAACACTCCTGGTATTAATAGGGATAGGGCACTGTGTGCAGGAAGATCACAACACTCCTGGTATTAATAGGGATAGGGCACTGTGTACATGAAGATCACAACACCCCTGGTGCCAGGGATAGGGCACTGTGTGCAGGAAGATCACAACACCCCTGGTGTCAGGGTTAGGGCACTGTGTGCAGGAAGATCACAACACTCCTGGTATTAATAGGGATAGGGCACTGTGTGCAGGAAGATCACAACACCCCTGGTGCCAGGGTTAGGGCACTGTGTGCAGGAAGATCACAACACTCCTGGTATTAATAGGGATAGGGCACTGTGTGCAGGAAAATCACAACACTCCTGGTGCCAGGGTTAGGGCACTGTGTGCAGGAAGATCACAACACTCCTGGTATTAATAGGGATAGGGCACTGTGTGCAGGAAGATCACAACACTCCTGGTATTAATAGGGATAGGGCACTGTGTGCAGGAAGATCACAATACCCCTGGTGCCAGGGATAGGGCACTGTGTGCAGGAAGATCACAACACCCCTGGTGTCAGGGTTAGGGCACTGTGTGCAGGAAGATCACAACACTCCTGGTATTAATAGGGATAGGGCACTGTGTGCAGGAAGATCACAACACCCCTGGTGCCAGGGTTAGGGCACTGTGTGCAGGAAGATCACAACACTCCTGGTATTAATAGGGATAGGGCACTGTGTGCAGGAAGATCACAACACCCCTGGTGCCAGGGTTAGGGCACTGTGTGCAGGAAGATCACAACACTCCTGGTATTAATAGGGATAGGGCACTGTGTGCAGGAAGATCACAACACCCCTGGTGCCAGGGTTAGGGCACTGTGTGCAGGAAGATCACAACACTCCTGGTATTAATAGGGATAGGGCACTGTGTGCAGGAAGATCACAACACTCTTGGTATTAATAGGAATAGGGCACTGTGTGCAGGAAGATCACAACACCCCTGGTGCCAGGGTTAGGGCACTGTGTGCAGGAAGATCACAACACTCCTGGTATTAATAGGGATAGGACACTGTGTGCAGGAAGATCACAACACCCCTGGTGCCAGGGTTAGGGCACTGTGTGCAGGAAGATCACAACACTCCTGGTATTAATAGGGATAGGGCACTGTGTGCAGGAAGATCACAACACTCCTGGTATTAATAGGGATAGGGCACTGTGTGCAGGAAGATCACAACACCCCTGGTGTCAGGGTTAGGGCACTGTGTGCAGGAAGATCACAACACTCCTGGTATTAATAGGGATAGGGCACTGTGTGCAGGAAGATCACAACACCCCTGGTGCCAGGGTTAGGGCACTGTGTGCAGGAAGATCACAACACTCCTGGTATTAATAGGGATAGGGCACTGTGTGCAGGAAGATCACAACACCCCTGGTGCCAGGGTTAGGGCACTGTGTGCAGGAAGATCACAACACTCCTGGTATTAATAGGGATAGGGCACTGTGTGCAGGAAGATCACAACACCCCTGGTGCCAGGGTTAGGGCACTGTGTGCAGGAAGATCACAACACTCCTGGTATTAATAGGGATAGGGCACTGTGTGCAGGAAGATCACAACACTCCTGGTATTAATAGGGATAGGGCACTGTGTGCAGGAAGATCACAACACTCCTGGTGCCAGGGTTAGGGCACTGTGTGCAGGAAGATCACAACACCCCTGGTGTCAGGGTTAGGGCACTGTGTGCAGGAAGATCACAATACCCCTGGTGCCAGGGTTAGGGCACTGTGTGCAGGAAGATCACAACACCCCTGGTTCCAGGGATAGGGCACTGTGTGCAGGAAGATCACAACACCCCTGGTATTAATAGGGATAGGGCACTGTGTGCAGGAAGATCACAACACTCCTGGTATTAATAGGGATAGGGCACTGTGTGCAGGAAGATCACAACACCCCTGGTGCCAGGGTTAGGGCACTGTGTGCAGGAAGATCACAACACTCCTGGTATTAATAGGGATAGGGCACTGTGTGCAGGAAGATCACAACACTCCTGGTATTAATAGGGATAGGGCACTGTGTGCAGGAAGATCACAACACTCCTGGTGCCAGGGTTAGGGCACTGTGTGCAGGAAGATCACAACACCCCTGGTGTCAGGGTTAGGGCACTGTGTGCAGGAAGATCACAACACCCCTGGTGTCAGGGTTAGGGCACTGTGTGCAGGAAGATCACAATACCCCTGGTGCCAGGGTTAGGGCACTGTGTGCAGGAAGATCACAACACTCCTGGTATTAATAGGGATAGGGCACTGTGTGCAGGAAGATCACAACACCCCTGGTGCCAGGGTTAGGGCACTGTGTGCAGGAAGATCACAACACCCCTGGTATCAGGGTTAGGGCACTGTGTGCAGGAAGATCACAACACTCCTGGTATTAATAGGGATAGGGCACTGTGTGCAGGAAGATCACAACACCCCTGGTGCCAGGGTTAGGGCACTGTGTGCAGGAAGATCACAACACCCCTGGTATCAGGGTTAGGGCACAAGTTCTAGTCACATTGACTGATCACATTACTTGTTTTGTCAAGCTACCAACTGTTTCCATTTCCCATCCCCCATATACTGTCAGTGGGAACCTTGGTAACATGAATAAATAAGAGGGCAGCCAATAGGAATACATATTCATTCCTAAACTGACCTTAACTGACCTGAGAAGTGTCAAATTGTATCATTTTCTCGAGTTAGTGCGCACTAATCGAAAAAAACGATTTTTAACGATTTTTTAACTAAAAAATTGTGCCTAAGACGATTTTCTTGCCCTGCCAAACGATTTCTATCGTTAAGACGATATGGAAAACGATTCACATCCCTATGGTTACTACCTTTAACAGAAACATGTGGGTAATCTGCACAGAGCATTACTTACTACCTTTAACAGAAACATGTTGGCAATCTGCACAGAGCATTACTTACTACCTTTAACAGAAAGATGTGGGTAATCTGCACAGAGCATTACTTACTACCTTTAACAGAAACATGTTGGCAATCTGCACAGAGCATTACTTACTACCTTTAACAGAAAGATGTGGGTAATCTGCACAGAGCATTACTTACTACCTTTAACAGAAAGATGTGGGCAATCTGCACAGAGCAATATTTACGACCTTTAACAGAAACATGTTGGCAATCTGCACAGAGCATTACTTACTACCTTTAACAGAAAGATGTGGGTAATCTGCACAGGGCATTAGTTACTACCTTTAACAGAAACATGTGGGCAATCTGCACAGAGCATTAATTACTACCTTTAACAGAAACATGTGGGCAATCTGCACAGAGCATTAGTTACTACCTTTAACAGAAACATGTGGGCAATCTGCACAGAGAATTAGTTACTACTTTTAATAGAAAGATCGGTTAACATGCTGGGACTGTGTCTACCCTGAAAGAAACAGGTGATTAATATGCACAGAGTAGCAATTAATGCCCTTAACTGAAATATGGGACCCAGGATACCAAGGATGATGATAGGAAAACCAGGAGAGGGTGAGAGCATCTGCTGCGGATCTTGGGGGGTTTTACTTCTGATCCTCAGATCTGGGTCTATATCTCCTGATGTGGGATGTTACTTTTACATGAAGATCACATTATGTCATGCACTGTAACACAGATCCCACTGTGACTCTCTCACCCGGAAGCTCTAAATGGGAAGGTTTTATTTATTTATTTATTTATTTATTTATTTATTAACTTTTATCTACTGACATTCGTGCAGCACATCATGCCGGTTTACAATGAACTCAGGTGGAAAATACAGTGTAACGATGAAACAATATTTATAATAAAGATAGATAAATTAATAACTGGCAATAACAATTAACAATAAGTGGGGATGGGGAAGAGAGTGGAGCAAAGGCAGATAGAGAGATGAGAAGTAGGGAATAAAAAACTATAGGAATAGAGGGAAACTATGTACAGATGACGGAGTGCAAAGGTCTCATTAACCTGGGTATAGGTGTCAGTAACTTAAGTACAGGTTTCATTAACTTAAGAAGGGACTCAAGAGGACTTGAGAGCCACCAGTATTACTTGGGCTATATATTCATTCGGAGAAAGGTAATTTGAAGGGAGATTGAAAGGTGTAAGGGGGGTAGGGGTAGAAGGGGGAAGGGGTCGGCTGGGAGACAAAGGATTGGAAGGTGACTAGGAGGTAAGAGGGGTAGGGGTGGGTCTGATGGAGGGGGGGGAGCAGCCGGAGGATGGTCGAACAGGGAGGGGGTGGAGGGAAGAAATTATGTTTGGTTTGTGTCAGGGTAGGCCTGTCGGAAGAGCCATGTCTTGACTCCTTTCTTGAAATTGTGGAGTGATGTCTCTTGGCGTAGGAGGGTGGGGAGGGAGTTCCAGAGGGTGGGGCCAGCGATGGAGAACGCTCTCCCTCTGGTATGAGATGAATGTGCTGATTTGAGGGATGGTGTGTGGAGAGTGCCTGAGTGGGCTGTTCTTGTAGGTCGGTCAGAGGAGCGGTAGTGAGGCATCTCTTCAAGCCAGGTGTGGTTGTGTTTATGAAGGGAGCTGTGGAGGATGGTTAGGGTTTTGTATTATGAGCGGAAGGAGATGGGCAGCCAGTTTTAATGCAAAAGCGAATCCTCAGACTGGACAAAAAACTCATGATGATCTGGAGTGTGATTCTCATCCTAGTGTCTCACTAAAAAGTGACTTTCCCATCCTGTGACCTTTCCAGCAGAATTTATTCCTAATCTCACTGCTCTCTTTCTTTCATTTAGAACAATCCCAACAATAATAGTACTGAGGTAAGACTAAACTTTAGATCCTGATAATTATTCACATCAGTTGTTCTGAGGTTTACATTTCTGTTACTGTCTCAGAAAATTACTTTTTCTAAACTCTTTTTCTATTGACTCTTGTCTGTGGGCAATCTGATTGAAAAATGGCCGGTGAAATAAAAATCCTGATTTTAATAATTTTAAAAGCTTACATTCATTACCAATATTTCTGTGGGGAAAGAGTAAATAAGAGAAAGTTCGAGTCACTGTCCCAATCCCCTTCTAGTCTGCCCTTTTTAGATTTTTCAGCTCTGATTTTCTGCCATTTTGGACAGATGATCATAAAACCTCTCATTCTCAAACCTGCACCAGCTTTGTATCTCTGAATGTTACTGCAAGGAGTGGCAGTTACTTCCCTTCACATTAACATAGGAGAAACCCGCACAGAGCAGCAGTTACTACCCTTCCCATTAACATGGGGGACACCCCCACAGAGCATTAGTTACTACCTTTAACAGAAACCTGTGGGCAATATGCACAGATCATTAGTTACTACCTTTAACAGAAACATGTGGGCAATCTGCACAGAGCATTACTTACTACCTTTAACAGAAATATGTGGGTAATCTGCACAGGGCATTAGTTACTACCTTTAAAAGAAACATGTGGGTAATCTGCACAGAGCATTAGTTACCACTTTTAAGAGAAACACGTGAGCAATCTGCACAGAGCATTAGTTACTACCTTTAACAGAAGCATGTGGGCAATCTGCACAGAGCATTAGTTACTACCTTTAACAGAAACCTGTGGGCAATATGCACAGATCATTAGTTACTACCTTTAACAGAAACATGTGGGCAATCTGCACAGAGCATTACTTACTACCTTTAACAGAAACCTGTGGGCAATCTGCACAGAGCATTGGTTACTACCTTTAACAGAAACATGTGGGTAATCTGCACAGAGCATTACTTACTACCTTTAACAGAAACCTGTGGACAATCTGCTCAGAGCATTAGTTACTACCTTTAATAGAAACATGTGGGCAATCTGCACAGCGCATTAGTTACTACCTTTAACAGAAACATGTGGGCAATCTGCACAGAGAATTATTTACTACCTTTAACAGAAACATGTGGGTAATCTGCACAGGGCATTAGTTTACCTTTAACAGAAACATGTGGACAATCTGTGCAGAGCATTAGTTACTACCTTTAACAGAAACCTGTGGGCAATGTGCAAAGAGCATTAGTTACTGCCTTTAACAGAAACATGTGGGCAATCTGCTCAGAGCAATAATTACTACCTTTAATAGAAACATGTGGACAACCTGCACAGAACATTAGTTTCTACCTTTAATAGAAACATGTGGGTAATCTGCACAGAGCATTAGTTTCTACCTTTAACAGAAAGATCTGGTAACATGCTGGGACTGTCAGTCTCTACCCTTGAAAGAAACATGTGAGTAATATGCACAGAGTAGCAGTTAATGCCCTTAACTGAAATATGGGACCCAGGATACCAAGGATGATGATAGGAAAACCAGGACAGGGTGAGGGCGTCTGCTGCGGATCTTGGGGTTTTTACTTCTGATCCTCAGATCTGGGTCTATATCTCCTGATGTGGGACGTTACTTTTACATGAAGATCACATTATGTCATGCACTGTAACACAGATCCCACTGTGACTCTCTCACCCGGAGGCTCTAAATGGGAAGGTTTTAATGCAAAGGCAAATCCTCAGACTGGACAGAAATCTCATGGTGATCTGCAGTGTGATTCTCATCCTAGTGTCTCCCTATAAAGTGACTTTCCCATCCTGTGACCTTCCTGGGAGAATTTATTCCTAATCTCACTGCCCTCTTTCTTTCATTTAGAACAATCACAACAATAATACTACTGTGGTAACCTTTAGATCCTGATAATTATTCACATCAATTGTTCTGAGGTTTAAATTTCTGTTACTGTCTCAGAAAATTACTGTTTCTTCTATTGACACTTGTCTGTGGGCAATCTGATTGAAAAATGGCCAGAGCAGCAGTTACTTCCCTTCACATTAACATGGGGGAAAACTGCACGGAGCAGCAGTTACTTCCCTTCTCATTAACATGGGGGAAACCTGCAGAGAGCAGCAGTTACTTCCCTTCACATTAACATGGGAGAAACCTGCACAGAGCAGTAGTTACTTCCCTTCACATTAACAATGGGGGACACCTGCACAGAGCAGCAGTTACTTCCCTTCACATTAACATAGGGGAAATCCGCACAGAGCAGCAGTACTGCCCTTCACATTAACATGGGGGATACCCGCACATAGCAGCAGTTACTTCCATTCACGTTAACTTGGGGGAAACCTGCACAGGCCATTACTTACTACCTTTAACAGAAACCCGTGGGCAATCTGTACAGAACATTACTTACTACCTTTAACAGAAACCTGTGGACAATCTGCTCAGAGCATTAGTTACTACCTTTAACAGAAACTTGTGGGCAATCTGCTCAGAGCATTAGTTACTACCTTTAACAGAAACTTGTGGGCAATCTGCACAGAACATTAGTTACTACCTTTAACAGAAACATGTGGGCAATCTGCACTGAGTATTAGTTACTACCTTTAACAGAAACCTGTGGGCAATCTGCACAGAGCATTAGTTACTACCTTTAACAGAAACCTGTGGGCAATCTGCACAGAACATTAGTTACTACCTTTAACAGAAACTTGTGGGCAATCTGCACAGAACATTAGTTACTACCTTTAACAGAAACATGTGGGCAATCTTCACAGAGCATTAGTTACTACCTTTAACAGAATCATGTGGGCAATTGCACAAAGAATTAGTTACTACCTTTAACAGAAACATGTGGGCCATCTGCACAGAACATTAGTTACTACTTTTAACAGAACATGTGGGCAATCTGCTCAGAGCATTAGCTACTACCTTTAACAGAAACATGTGGGTAATCTGCACAGAACAGTAGTTACTACCTTTAACAGAAACATGTGGCCAATCTGCCCAGAACATTAGTTACTACCTTTAACAGAAACATGTGGGCAATTGCACAGAGAATTAGTTACTACCTTTAACAGAAACATGTGGGCAATCTGCACAGAACATTAGTTACTACCTTTAGCAGAAACATGTGGGCAATCTGCACAGAGCATTAATTACTACCTTTAACAGAAAGATGTGGGTAATCTGCACAGAACATTAGTTACTACCTTTAACAGAAACATGTGGGCAATCTTCACAGAGCATTAGTTACTACCTTTAACAGAATCATGTGGGCAATTGCACAAAGAATTAGTTACTACCTTTAACAGAAACATGTGGGCCATCTGCACAGAACATTAGTTACTACTTTTAACAGAAACATGTGGGCAATCTGCTCAGAGCATTAGCTACTACCTTTAACAGAAACATGTGGGTAATCTGCACAGAACAGTAGTTACTACCTTTAACAGAAACATGTGGGCAATTGCACAGAGCATTAGTTACTTCCTTTAACAGAAACATGTGGCCAATCTGCCCAGAACATTAGTTACTACCTTTAACAGAAACATGTGGGCAATTGCACAGAGAATTAGTTACTACCTTTAACAGAAACATGTGGGCAATCTGCACAGAACATTAGTTACTACCTTTAGCAGAAACATGTGGGCAATCTGCACAGAGCATTAATTACTACCTTTAACAGAAAGATGTGGACAATCTGTGCAGTGCATTAGTTACTACCTTTAACAGAAACCTGTGGACAACCTGCACAGAACATTAGTTACTACCTTTAACAGAAACATGTTGGCAATCTGCACAGAGCATTAGTTACTACCTTTAACAGAAACATGTGGGCAATCTGCACAGAGCATTAGTTACTACCTTTAATAGAAAGATCGGGTAACATGCTGGGACTGTGTCTACCCTGAAAGAAACAGGTGATTAATATGCACAGAGTAGCAATTAATGCCCTTAACTGAAATATGGGACCCAGGATACCAAGGATGATGATAGGAAAACCAGGAGAGGGTGAGAGCATCTGCTGCGGATCTTGGGGGTGGTTACTTCTGTTCCTCAGATCTGGGTCTATATCTCCTGATGTGGGATGTTACTTTTACATGAAGATCACATTATGTCATGCAATGTAACACAGATCCCACTGTGACTCTCTCACCCGGAAGCTCTAAATGGGAAGGTTTTATTTATTTATTTATTTATTTATTTATTTATTTATTAACTTTTATCTGCCGACATTCGTGCAGCACATCATGCCGGTTTACAATGAACTCAGGTGGAAAATACAGTGTAACGATGAAACAATATTTATAATAAAGATAGATAAATTAATAACTGGCAATAACAATTAACAATAAGTGGGGATGGGGAAGAGAGTGGAGCAAAGGCAGATAGAGAGATCAGTTGGGAATAAAAAACTATAGGAATAGAGGGAAACTATGTACAGATGACGGAGTGCAAAGGTCTCATTAACCTGGGTATAGGTGTCAGTAACTTAATTACAGGTTTCATTAACTTAAGAAGGGACTCAAGAGGACTTGAGAGCCACCAGTATTACTTGGGCTATAGTATTCATTCGGAGAAAGGTAATTTGAAGGGAGATTGAAAGGTGTAAGGGGGGTAGGGGTAGAAGGGGGAAGGGGGCGGCTGGGAGACAAAGGATTGGAAGGTGACTAGGAGGGAAGAGGGGTAGGGGTGGGTCTGATGGAGGGGGGGGGAGCAGCCGGAGGATGGTCGAACAGGGAGGGGGTGGAGGGAAGAAATTATGTTTGGTTTGTGTCAGGGTAGGCCTGTCGGAAGAGCCATGTCTTGACTCCTTTCTTGAAATTGTGGAGTGATGTCTCTTGGCGTAGGAGGGTGGGGAGGGAGTTCTAGAGGGTGGGGCCAGCGATGGAGAACGCTCTCCCTCTGGTATGAGATGAATGTGCTGATTTGAGGGATGGTGTGTGGAGAGTGCCTGAGTGGGCTGTTCTTGTAGGTCGGTCAGAGGAGCCGTAGTGAGGCATCTCTTCAAGCCAGGTGTGGTTGTGTTTATGAAGGGAGCTGTGGAGGATGGTTAGGGTTTTGTATTGTGAGCGGAAGGAGATGGGCAGCCAGTTTTAATGCAAAAGCAAATCCTCAGACTGGACAAAAAACTCATGATGATCTGGAGTGTGATTCTCATCCTAGTGTCTCACTAAAAAGTGACTTTCCCATCCTGTGACCTTTCCGGCAGAATTTATTCCTAATCTCACTGCTCTCTTTCTTTCATTTAGAACAATCCCAACAATAATAGTACTGAGGTAAGACTAAACTTTAGATCCTGATAATTATTCACATCAGTTGTTCTGAGGTTTACATTTCTGTTACTGTCTCAGAAAATTACTTTTTCTAAACTATTTTTCTATTGACTCATGTCTGTGGGCAATCTGATTGAAAAATGGCCGGTGAAATAAAAATCCTGATTTTAATAATTTTAAAAGCTT
This sequence comes from Rhinatrema bivittatum, assembly GCF_901001135.1. Taxonomy (NCBI): domain Eukaryota; kingdom Metazoa; phylum Chordata; class Amphibia; order Gymnophiona; family Rhinatrematidae; genus Rhinatrema; species Rhinatrema bivittatum. The sequence goes on from NC_042615.1 coordinate 827,729,806, forward strand.
ACATTCATTACCAATATTTCTGTGGGGAAAGAGTAAATAAGAGAAAGTTCGAGTCACTGTCCCAATACCCTTCTAGTCTGCCCTTTTTAGATTTTTCAGCTCTGATTTTCTGCCATTTTGGACAGATGATCATAAAACCTCTCATTCTCAAACCTGCACCAGCTTTGTATCTCTGAATGTTACTGCAAGGAGTGGCAGTTACTTCCCTTCACATTAACATAGGAGAAACCCGCACAGAGCAGCAGTTACTACCCTTCCCATTAACATGGGGGACACCCGCACAGAGCATTAGTTACTACCTTTAACAGAAACCTGTGGGCAATATGCACAGATCATTAGTTACTACCTTTAACAGAAACATGTGGGCAATCTGCACAGAGCATTACTTACTACCTTTAACAGAAATATGTGGGGAATCTGCACAGAGCATTATTTACCACTTTTAACAGAAAAATGTGAGCAATCTGCACAGAGCATTAGTTACTACCTTTAACAGAAACATGTGGGCAATCTGCAAAGAGCATTATTTACTACCTTTAACAGAAATATGTGGGCAATCTGCACAGGGCATTAGTTACTACCTTTAACAGAAACATGTGGGTAATCTGCACAGAGCATTAGTTACCACTTTTAACAGAAGCATGTGTGCAATCTGCACAGAGCATTAGTTACTACCTTAAACAGAAACATGTGTGCAATCTGCACAGAGCATTAGTTACTACCTTTAACAGAAACATGTGGGCAATCTGCACAGAGCATTAGTTTCTACCTTTAATAGAAACATGTGGGCAATCTGCAGAGAGCATTAGTTACTACCATTAGTAGAAAGATCGGGTAAAATGCTGGGACTGTCAGACTCTACCCTTGGAATAAACATGCGCGTAATATACACAGTTAATGCCCTTAACTGAAATATGGGACCCAGAATATCAAGGATGATGATAGGAAAACCAGGACAGGGTGAGAGCGTCTGCCTCGGATCTTGGGAGGTTTTACTTCTGATCCTCAGATCTGGGTCTATATCTCCTGATGTGGGACGTTACTTTTACATGAAGATCACATTATGTCATGCACTGTAACACAGATCCCACTGTGACTCTCTCACCCGGAGGCTCTAAATGGGAAGGTTTTAATGCAAAAGCAAATCCTCAGACTGCACAGAAATCTCATGGTGATCTGGAGTGTGATTCTCATCCTAGTGTCTCCCTATAAAGTGACTTTCCCATCCTGTGACCTTCCCGGGAAAATTTATTCCTAATCTCACTTCTCTCTTTCTTTCATTTAGAACAATCCCAACAATAATACTACTGTGGTAAGCCTAAGCTTTAGATCCTGATAATTATTCACATCAATTGTTCTGAGGTTTAAATTTCTGTTACTCTCTCAGAAAATTACTTTTTCTAAACTCTTTTTCTATTGACACTTGTCTGTGGGCAATCTGATTGAAAAATGGCCAGAGCAGCAGTTACTTCCCTTCACATTAACATGGGGGAAACCCGCACAGAGCAGCAGTTACTTCCCTTCACATTAACATGGGGGAAACCTGCAGAGAGCAGCAGTTACTTCCCTTCACATTAACATTGGGGAAAACTGCACAGAGCAGCAGTTACTTCCCTTCACATTAACATGGGGGAAACACGCACAGAGCAGCAGTTACTTCCCTTCACATTAACATGGGGGAAACCTGCACAGAGAAGCAGTTACTTCATTTCTCATTAACATGGGGAAATCCTGCACAGAGCCGCAGTTACTTCCCTTCTCATTAACATGGTGAAATCCTGCACAGAGCAGCAGTTACTTCCCTTCTCATTAATATGGGGGAAACCCGCACAGAGCAGCAGTTATTTCCCTTCATATTAACTTGGGGGAATCCCGCACAGAGCAGCAGTTACTTCCCTTCACATTAACATGGGAGAAACGAGCACAGAGCAGCAGTTACTTCCCTTCAGATTAACATGGGGGAAACCCGCACAGGGCATTACTTACTACCTTTAACAGAAACCTGTGGACAATCTGCTTAGAGCATTAGTTACTACCTTTAACAGAAATATGTGGGCAATCTGCACAGAGCATTAGTTACTACCTTTAACAGAAACATGGGGGCAATCTGCACAGAGCATTAGTTACTACCTTTAACAGAAAAATGTGGGTAATCTGCACAGGGCATTAGTTACTACCTTTAACAGAAACATGTGGGCAATCTGCGAAGAGCATTAGTTACTACCTTTAACAGAAATATGTGGGCAATCTGCACAGAGCAATAGTGTTACTACCTTTAACAGAAAGATGTGGGTAATCTTCACAGGGCATTAGTTACTACCTTTAACAGAAACATGTGGACATTCTGCGCAGAGCATTAGTTACTACCTTTAACAGAAACATGTGGGCAATCTGCACAGAGCATTAGTTACTACCTTTAACAGAAACATGTGGGCAATCTGCACAGAGAATTAGTTACTACCTTTAACAGAAACATGTGAGCAATCTGCACAGAGCATTAGTTACTACCTTTAACAGAAACATGTGGGCAATCTGCACAGAGCATTAGTTACTACCTTTAACAGAAACTTGTGGGCAATGTGCTCAGAGCATTAGTTACTACCTTTAACAGAAACATGTGTGCAATCTGCAAAGAGCATTAGTTACTACCTTTAACAGAAACATGTGGGCAATCTGCACAGAGCATTAGTTACTACCTTTAATAGAAACATGTGGGCAATCTGCACAGAGCATTAGTTACTACGTTTAATAGAAAGATCGGGTAAAATGCTGGGACTGTCAGACTCTACCCTGGGAATAAACATGCGCGTAATATACACAGTTAATGCCCTTAACTGAAATATGGGACCCAGAATACCAAGGATGATGATAGGAAAACCAGGACAGGGTGAGAGCGTCTGCCTCGGATCTTGGGGGGTTTTACTTCTGATCCTCAGATCTGGGTCTATATCTCCTGATGTGGGACGTTACTTTTACATGAAGATCACATTATGTCATGCACTGTAACACAGATCCCACTGTGACTCTCTCACCCGGAGGCTCTAAATGGGAAGGTTTTAATGCAAAAGCAAATCCTCAGACTGCACAGAAATCTCATGGTGATCTGGAGTGTGATTCTCATCCTAGTGTCTCCCTATAAAGTGACTTTCCCATCCTGTGAAATTCCCGGGAAAATTTATTCCTAATCTCACTTCTCTCTTTCTTTCATATAGAACAATCCCAACAATAATACTACTGTGGTAAGCCTAAGCTTTAGATACTGAAAATTATTCACATCAATTGTTCTGAGGTTTAAATTTCTGTTACTGTCTCAGAAAATTACTTTTTCTAAACTCTTTTTCTATTGACTCTTGTCTGTGGGCAATCTGATTGAAAAATGGCCAGAGCAGCAGTTACTTCCCTTCAGATTAACATGGGGGAAACCCGCACAGAGCACCAGTTACTTCCCTTCACATTAACATGGGGGAAACCTGCAGAGAGCAGCAGTTACTTCCCTTCACATTAACATTGGGGAAAACTGCACAGAGCAGCAGTTACTTCCCTTCACATTAACATGGGGGAAACACGCACAGAGCAGCAGTTACTTCCCTTCACATTAACATGGGGGAAACCTGCACAGAGAAGCAGTTACTTCATTTCTCATTAACATGGGGAAATCCTGCACAGAGCCGCAGTTACTTCCCTTCTCATTAACATGGTGAAATCCTGCACAGAGCAGCAGTTACTTCCCTTCTCATTAATATGGGGGAAACCCGCACAGAGCAGCAGTTATTTCCCTTCATATTAACTTGGGGGAATCCCGCACAGAGCAGCAGTTACTTCCCTTCACATTAACATGGGAGAAACGAGCACAGAGCAGCAGTTACTTCCCTTCAGATTAACATGGGGGAAACCTGCACAGGGCATTACTTACTACCTTTAACAGAAACCTCTGGACAATCTGCTTAGAGCATTAGTTACTACCTTTAACAGAAATATGTGGGCAATCTGCACAGAGCATTAGTTACTACCTTTAACAGAAACATGGGGGCAATCTGCACAGAGCATTAGTTACTACCTTTAACAGAAAAATGTGGGTAATCTGCACAGGGCATTAGTTACTACCTTTAACAGAAACATGTGGGCAATCTGCGAAGAGCATTAGTTACTACCTTTAACAGAAATATGTGGGCAATCTGCACAGAGCAATAGTGTTACTACCTTTAACAGAAAGATGTGGGTAATCTTCACAGGGCATTAGTTACTACCTTTAACAGAAACATGTGGACATTCTGCGCAGAGCATTAGTTACTACCTTTAACAGAAACATGTGGGCAATCTGCACAGAGCATTAGTTACTACCTTTAACAGAAACATGTGGGCAATCTGCACAGAGAATTAGTTACTACCTTTAACAGAAACATGTGAGCAATCTGCACAGAGCATTAGTTACTACCTTTAACAGAAACATGTGGGCAATCTGCACAGAGCATTAGTTACTACCTTTAACAGAAACTTGTGGGCAATGTGCTCAGAGCATTAGTTACTACCTTTAACAGAAACATGTGTGCAATCTGCAAAGAGCATTAGTTACTACCTTTAACAGAAACATGTGGGCAATCTGCACAGAGCATTAGTTACTACCTTTAATAGAAACATGTGGGCAATCTGCACAGAGCATTAGTTACTACGTTTAATAGAAAGATCGGGTAAAATGCTGGGACTGTCAGACTCTACCCTGGGAATAAACATGCGCGTAATATACACAGTTAATGCCCTTAACTGAAATATGGGACCCAGAATACCAAGGATGATGATAGGAAAACCAGGACAGGGTGAGAGCGTCTGCCTCGGATCTTGGGGGGTTTTACTTCTGATCCTCAGATCTGGGTCTATATCTCCTGATGTGGGACGTTACTTTTACATGAAGATCACATTATGTCATGCACTGTAACACAGATCCCACTGTGACTCTCTCACCCGGAGGCTCTAAATGGGAAGGTTTTAATGCAAAAGCAAATCCTCAGACTGCACAGAAATCTCATGGTGATCTGGAGTGTGATTCTCATCCTAGTGTCTCCCTATAAAGTGACTTTCCCATCCTGTGAAATTCCCGGGAAAATTTATTCCTAATCTCACTTCTCTCTTTCTTTCATATAGAACAATCCCAACAATAATACTACTGTGGTAAGCCTAAGCTTTAGATACTGAAAATTATTCACATCAATTGTTCTGAGGTTTAAATTTCTGTTACTGTCTCAGAAAATTACTTTTTCTAAACTCTTTTTCTATTGACTCTTGTCTGTGGGCAATCTGATTGAAAAATGGCCAGAGCAGCAGTTACTTCCCTTCAGATTAACATGGGGGAAACCCGCACAGAGCACCAGTTACTTCCCTTCACATTAACATGGGGGAAACCTGCAGAGAGCAGCAGTTACTTCCCTTCACATTAACATTGGGGAAAACTGCACAGAGCAGCAGTTACTTCCCTTCACATTAACATGGGGGAAACACGAACAGAGCAGCAGTTACTTCCCTTCACATTAACATGGGGGAAACCTGCACAGAGAAGCAGTTACTTCATTTCTCATTAACATGGGGAAATCCTGCACAGAGCCGCAGTTACTTCCCTTCTCATTAACATGGTGAAATCCTGCACAGAGCAGCAGTTACTTCCCTTCTCATTAATATGGGGGAAACCCGCACAGAGCAGCAGTTATTTCCCTTCATATTAACTTGGGGGAATCCCGCACAGAGCAGCAGTTACTTCCCTTCACATTAACATGGGAGAAACGAGCACAGAGCAGCAGTTACTTCCCTTCAGATTAACATGGGGGAAACCCGCACAGGGCATTACTTACTACCTTTAACAGAAACCTGTGGACAATCTGCTTAGAGCATTAGTTACTACCTTTAACAGAAATATGTGGGCAATCTGCACAGAGCATTAGTTACTACCTTTAACAGAAACATGGGGGCAATCTGCACAGAGCATTAGTTACTACCTTTAACAGAAAAATGTGGGTAATCTGCACAGGGCATTAGTTACTACCTTTAACAGAAACATGTGGGCAATCTGCGAAGAGCATTAGTTACTACCTTTAACAGAAATATGTGGGCAATCTGCACAGAGCAATAGTGTTACTACCTTTAACAGAAAGATGTGGGTAATCTTCACAGGGCATTAGTTACTACCTTTAACAGAAACATGTGGACATTCTGCGCAGAGCATTAGTTACTACCTTTAACAGAAACATGTGGGCAATCTGCACAGAGCATTAGTTACTTCCTTTAACAGAAACATGTGGGCAATCTGCACAGAGAATTAGTTACTACCTTTAACAGAAACATGTGAGCAATCTGCACAGAGCATTAGTTACTACCTTTAACAGAAACATGTGGGCAATCTGCACAGAGCATTAGTTACTACCTTTAACAGAAACTTGTGGGCAATGTGCTCAGAGCATTAGTTACTACCTTTAACAGAAACATGTGTGCAATCTGCAAAGAGCATTAGTTACTACCTTTAACAGAAACATGTGGGCAATCTGCACAGAGCATTAGTTACTACCTTTAATAGAAACATGTGGGCAATCTGCACAGAGCATTAGTTACTACGTTTAATAGAAAGATCGGGTAAAATGCTGGGACTGTCAGACTCTACCCTTGGAATAAACATGCGCGTAATATACACAGTTAATGCCCTTAACTGAAATATGGGACCCAGAATACCAAGGATGATGATAGGAAAACCAGGACAGGGTGAGAGCGTCTGCCTCGGATCTTGGGGGGTTTTACTTCTGATCCTCAGATCTGGGTCTATATCTCCTGATGTGGGACGTTACTTTTACATGAAGATCACATTATGTCATGCACTGTAACACAGATCCCACTGTGACTCTCTCACCCGGAGGCTCTAAATGGGAAGGTTTTAATGCAAAAGCAAATCCTCAGACTGCACAGAAATCTCATGGTGATCTGGAGTGTGATTCTCATCCTAGTGTCTCCCTATAAAGTGACTTTCCCATCCTGTGAAATTCCCGGGAAAATTTATTCCTAATCTCACTTCTCTCTTTCTTTCATATAGAACAATCCCAACAATAATACTACTGTGGTAAGCCTAAGCTTTAGATCCTGAAAATTATTCACATCAATTGTTCTGAGGTTTAAATTTCTGTTACTGTCTCAGAAAATTACTTTTTCTAAACTCTTTTTCTATTGACTCTTGTCTGTGGGCAATCTGATTGAAAAATGGCCAGAACAGCAGTTACTTCCCTTCAGATTAACATGGGGGAAACCCGCACAGAGCACCAGTTACTTCCCTTCACATTAACATGGGGGAAACCCGCAGAGAGCAGCAGTTACTTCCCTTCACATTAACATTGGGGAAAACTGCACAGAGCAGCAGTTACTTCCCTTCACATTAACATGGGGGAAACCTGCACAGAGAAGCAGTTACTTCCCTTCACATTAACATGGGGGAAACCTGCACAGAGAAGAAATTACTTCCCTTCACATTAACATGGGGGAAACCTGCACAGAGCAGCAGTTACTTCTCTTCTCATTAACATGGGGAAACCCTGCACAGAGCAGCAGTTACATCCCTTCTCATTAATATGGGGGAAACCCGCACAGAACAGCAGTTATTTCCTTCATATTAACTTGGGGGAAACGTGCACAGAGCAGCAGTTACTTCCCTTCACATTAACATGGGAGAAACCAGCACAGAGCAGCATTTACTTCCCTTCAGATTAAAATGGGGGAATCCAGCACAGGGCATTACTTACTACCTTTAACAGAAACCTGTGGACAATCTGCTCAAAGCATTAGTTACTACCTTTAACAGAAACATGTGGGTAATCTGCACAGGGCATTAGTTACTACCTTTAACAGAAACATGTGGGTAATCTGCACAGAGCATTAGTTACCACTTTTAACAGAAACATGTGAGCAATCTGCACAGAGCATTAGTTACTACCTTTAACAGAAACATGTGGGCAATCTGCACAGAGCATTAATTACTACCTTTAACAGAAACATGTGGGCAATCTGCTCAGAGCATTAGTTACTACCTTTAACAGAAACATGTGGGCAATCTGCACAGAGCATTAGTTACTACCTTTAACAGAAATATGTGGGTAATCTGCACAGGGCATTAGTTACTACCTTTAACAGAAAAATGTGGGTAATCTGCACAGAGCATTAGTTACCACTTTTAACAGAAACATGTGAGCAATCTGCACAAAGCATTAGTTACTACCTTTAACAGAAACATGTGGGAAATCTGCACAGAGCATTACTTACTACCTTTAATAGAAATATGTGGGCAATCTGCACAGAGCATTAGTTACTACCTTTAATAGAAAGATCGGGTAAAATGTTGGGACTGTCAGCCTCTACCCTTGGAATAAACATGCGAGTAATAATGCTCTTAACTGAAATATGGGACCCAGATGATGATGATGATAGGAAAACCAGGACAGGGAGAGAGTGTCTGCTGCGGATCTTGTGGATTTTTACTTCTGATCCTCAGATCTGGATCTATATCTCCTGATGTGGGACGTTACTTTTACATGAAGATCACATTATGTCATGCACTGTAACACAGATCCCACTGTGACTCTTTCACCCGGAGGCTCTAAATGGGAAGGTTTTAATGCAAAAGCAAATCCTCAAACTGGACAGAAATATGGTGATCTGGAGTGTGATTCTCATCCTAGTGTCTCCCTATAAAGTGACTTTCCCATCCTGTGACTTTCCCGGGAAAATTTATTCCTAATCTCACTTCTCTCTTTCTTTCATTTAGAACAATCCCAACAATAATACTACTGTGGTAAGCCTAAGCTTTAGATCCTGATAATTATTCACAACAATTGTTCTGAGGTTTAAATTTCTGTTACTGTCTCAGAAAATTACTTTTTCTAAACTCTTTTTCTATTGACACCTGTCTGTGGGCAATCTGATTGAAAAATGGCCAGAGCAGCAGTTACTTCCCTTCACATTAACATGGGGGAAACCTGCACAGAGCAGCAGTTACTTCCCTTCACATTAAAATGGGGGAAAACTGCACAGAGCAGCGGTTACTTCCCTTTACATTAACATGGGAGAAACCTGCACAGAGCAGCAGTTACTTCCCTTCACATTAACATGGGAGAAACCTACATAGAGCAGCAGTCATTTCCCTTCACATTAACATGGGGGAAACCCGCACATAGCAGTAGTTACTTCCCTTCACATTAACATGGGGGAAACCTGCACAGAGCAGCGGTTACTTCCCTTCACATTAACATGGGAGAAACCCGCACAGAGCAGTGGTTACTTCCCTTCACATTAAAATGGGGGAAACCCGCACAGAGCAGTACTTACTTCACTTCACATTAACATGGGGGAAACCCGCACAGAGCAACAGTTACTGCCCTTCACATTAACATGGGAGAAACCTGCATAGAGGAGCAGTATCTTCCCTTTACATGAACATGGGGGAAACGTGCACAGAGCAGCGGTTACTTCCCTTCACATTAACATGGGGGAAAACTGCACAGAGCAGCAGTTTCTTCCCTTCACATTAACATGGGGGAACCCTGCACAGAGAAGCAATTACTTCCCTTCACATTAACATGGGGGAAACCTGCACAGAGCAGCAGTTACTTCTCTTCTCATTAACATGGGGATATCCTGCACAGAGCAGCAGTTACTTCCCTTCTCATTAATATGGGGGAAACCCGCACAGAGCAGCAGTTATTTTCCTTTATATTAACTTTGGGGAAACCTGCACAGAGCAGCAGTTACTTCCCTTCACATTAACATGGGAGAAACCAGCACAGAGCAGCAGTTACTTCCCTTCAGATTAACATGGGGGAATCCCTCACAGAGCAGAAGTTACTTCCCTTCACATTAACATGGGAGAAACAAGCACAGAGCAGCAGTTAATTCCCTTCAGATTAACATGGGGGAAACCCGCACAGGGCATTACTTACTACCTTTAACAGAAACCTATGGACAATCTGCTCAGAGCATTAGTTACTACCTTTAACAGAAACATGTGGGCAGTCTGCACAGAGCATTAGTTACTACCTTTAACAGAAACATGTGAGCAATCTGCTCAGAGCATTAGTTACTACCTTTAACAGAAACATGTGGGCAATCTGCACAGAACATTAGTTACTACCTTTAACAGAAACATATGGGCAATCTGCTCAGAGCATTAGTTACTACCTTTAACAGAAAGATGTGGGTAATCTGCACAGGGTATTAGTTACTACCTTTAACAGAAACATGTGCTTAATCTGCACAGAACATTAATTATTACCTTTAACAGAAACATGTGGGTAATCTGCACAGAGCATTAGTTACTACCTTTAACAGGAACATGTGGGCAATCTGCACAGAACATTAGTTACTACCTTTAACAGAAACATGTGGGCAATCTGCACAGAACATTAGTTACTACCTTTAACAGAAAGATGTGGATAATCTGCACAGGGCATTAGTTTTTACCTTTAACAGAAACATGTTGGTAATCTGCACAGAGCATTAGTTACTACCTTTAAAAGAAACATGTGGACAATTTGCACAGAGCATTAGTTAGTACTTTTAACAGAAACATGTTGGTAATCTGCACAGAGCATTAGTTACTACCTTTAACAGAAACATGTGGGCAATCTGCACAGAGCATTAGTTACTACCTTTAATAGAAAGATCGGGTAACATGCTAGGACTGTCAATCTCTACCCTTGAAATAAACATGTGAGTAATATACCCCGAGTAGCAGTTAATGCCCTTCACTGAAATATGGGACCCAGGATACCAAGGATGATGATAGGAAAACCAGGAGAGGGTGAGAGCGTTTGCTGCAGATCTTGGGGGTTTTTACTTCTGATCCTCAGATCTGGGTCTATATCTCCTGATGTGGGATGTTACTTTTACATGAAGATCACATTATGTCATGCACTGTAACACAGATCCCACTGTGACTCTCTCACCCGGAGGCTCTAAATGGGAAGGTTTTAATGCAAAAGCAAATCCTCATACTGGACAGAAATATCATGGTGATCTGGGGTGTGATTCTCATCCTAGTGTCTCCCTATAAAGTGACTTTCCTATCCTGTGACCTTCCCGGGAGAATTTATTCCTAATCTCACTGCTCTCTTTCTTTCATTTAGAACAATCCCAACAATAATACTACTGAGGTAAGCCAAAACTTTAGATCCTGATAATTATTCACATCAATTGTTCTGAGGTTTAAATTTCTGTTACTGTCTCAGAAAATTACTTTTTCTAAACTCTTTTTCTATTGACTCTTGTCTGTGGGCAATCTGATTGAAAAATGGCCGGTGAAATAAAAATCCTGATTTTAATAATTTTAAAAGCTTACATTCATTACCAATATTTCTGAGGGAAAGAGTAAATAAGAGAAAGTTCGAGTCACTGTTCCAATCCCCTTCTAGTCTGCCCTTTTTAGATTTTGCAGCTCTGATTTTCTGCCATTTTGGACAGATGATCAGAAAACTTCTCACTCTCAAACCTGCACCAGCTTTGTATCTCTGAATGTTACTGCAGGGAGTGGCGGTTACTGTCCTTAACAGTAAAATGCAGGTAAAATATGGGGAGTGGCAGTAACTACCCTTAACAGTAACATAGGTTAAATTGTACAGAACAGAAGGTAATAACCCTAAAATGGGGGTAATCTGCACAGAGTAGCAGTTACTTCCCTTCACATTAACATGGGGGAAATCTGCACAAAGCAGCAGTTACTTCCCTTCACATTAACATGGGGGAAACCCGCACAGAGCAGCAGTTACTTCCCTTCACATTAACATGGAGGAAAACTGCACAGAGCAGCAGTTACGTCCCTTCACATTAACATGGGGGAATCCCGCACAGTTACTTCCCTTCACATTAACATAGGAGAAACCCACACAGAGCAGCAGTTACTACCCTTCCCATTAACATGGGGGACACCCGCACAGAGCATTAGTTACTACCTTTAACAGAAACCTGAGGGCAATCTGCACAGATCATTAGTTACTACGTTTAACAGAAACATGTGGGCAACCTGCACAGAGCACTAGTTAGCACCTTTAACAGAAACATGTGGGCAATCTGCTCAGAGCATTAGTTACTACCTTTAACAGAAACATGTGGGCAATCTGCTCAGAGCATTAGTTACTACCTTTAACAGAAACATGTGGGCAATCTGCACAGAGCATTAGTTACTACCTTTAACAGAAACATGTGGGTAATCTGCACAGGGCATTAGTTACTACCTTTAACAGAAACATGTGGGTAATCTGCACAGAGCATTAGTTATTACCTTTAACAGTAACATGTGGGCAATCTGCACAGAGCATTAGTTACTACCTATAACAGAAACATGTGGGCAATCTGCTCAGAGCATTAATTACTACCTTTAACAGAAACATGTGGGCACTCTGCACAGAGCATTAGTTACTCCCTTTATCAGAATCATGTGGGCAATCTGCACAGAGCATTAGTTACTACTTTTAACAGAAACATGTGAGCAATCTGCCAGAGCATTAGTTACTACCTTTTACAGAAACATGTGGGCAAACTGCACAGAGCATTAGTTACTACCTTTAACAGAAACATGTGGACAATCTGCACAGAACATAAGTTACTACCTTTAATAGAAACATGTGGGCAATCTGCACAGAGCATTAGTTACTAATTTTAACAGAAACATGTGGGCAATCTGCTCAGAGCATTAGTTACTACCTTTAACAGAAACATGTGGGCACTCTGCACAGAGCATTAGTTACTCCCTTTAACAGAAACATGTGGGCAATCTGCACAGAGCATTAGTTACTACTTTTAACAGAAACATGTGAGCAATCTGCCAGAGCATTAGTTACTACCTTTTACAGAAACATGTGGGCAAACTGCACAGAGCATTAGTTACTACCTTTAACAGAAACATGTGGACAATCTGCACAGAACATTAGTTACTACCTTTAATAGAAACATGTGCGCAATCTGCACAGAGCATTAGTTACTACCTTTAATAGAAAGATCGGGTAACATGCTGGGACTGTCAGTCTCTACCCTTGAAATAAACATGTGAGTAATATACACAGAGTAGCAGTTAATGCCCTTAACTGAAATATGGGACCCAGAAAACCAAGGGTGATGATAGGAAAACCAGGACAGGGTGAGAGCGTCTGCTGCAGATCATGGGGGGGTTTACTTCTCATCCTCATATCTGGGTCTATATCTCCTGATGTGGGATGTTACTTTTACATGAAGATCACATTATGTCATGCACTGTAACACAGATCCCACTGTGACTCTCTCACCCAGAAGCTATATATGGGAAGGTTTTAATGCAAAAGCAAATCCTCAGACTGGACAGAAATCTCATGGATCTGGAGTGTGATTCTCATCCTAGTGTCTCCCTATAAAGTGACTTTCCCATCCTGTGACCTCGGGAGAATTTATTCCTAATCTCACTGCTCTCTTTCTTTCATTTAGAACAATCCCAACAATAATACTACTGAGGTAAGCCTAAGCTTTAGATCCTGATAATTATTCACATCAGTTGTTCTGAGGTTTACATTTCTGTTACTGTCTCAGAAAATTACTTTTTCTAAACTCTTTTTCTATTGACTCTTGTCTGTGGGCAATCTGATTGAAAAACGGCCGGTGAAATAAAAATCCTGATTTTAATAATTTTAAAAGCTTACATTCATTACCAATATTTCTGAGGGGAAAGAGTAAATAAGAGAAAGTTCGAGTCACTGTCCCAATCCCCTTCTAGTCTGCCCTTTTTAGATTTTTCAGCTCTGATTTTCTGCCATTTTGGACAGATGATCATAAAACCTCTCACTCTCAAACCTGCACCAGCTTTGTATCTCTGAATGTTACTGCAAGGAGTGGCGGTTACTGTCCTTAACAGTAAAATGCAGGTAAAAGATGGGGAGTGGCAGTAACTACCCTTAACAGTAACATAGGTTAAATTGTACAGAACAGAAGGTAATAACCCTAAAATGGGGGTAATCTGCACAGAGCAGCAGTAAATACCCTTCACATTAACATGGGGGAAACCGGCACAGAGCAGCAGTTACTTCCCTTCACATTAACATGGGGGAACCTGCACAGAGCAGCAGTTACTTCCCTTCACATTAACATGGGGGAATCCCGCACAGTTACTTCCCTTCACATTAACATAGGAGAAACCCGCACAGAGCAGCAGTTACTACCCTTCCCATTAACATGGGGGACACCCGCACAGAGCATTAGTTACTACCTTTAACAGAAACCTGTGGGCAATATGCACAGAGCATTAGTTACTATCTTTAATAGAAACATGTGGGCAATCTGCACATAGCATTAGTTACTACCTTTAATAGAAAGATCGGGTAAAATGCTGGGACTGTCAGACTCTACCCTTGGAAAGAACATTCGAGTAATATACACAGTTAATGCCCTTAACTGAAATATGGGACCCAGAATACCAAGGATGATGATAGGAAAACCAGGAAAGGGTGAGGGCGTCTGCTGCGGATCTTGGGAGGTTTTACTTCTGATCCTTAGATCTGGGTCTATATCTCCTGATGTGGGATGTTACTTTTACATGAAGATCACATTATGTCATGCACTGTAACACAGATCCCACTGTGACTCTCTCACCCGGAGGCTCTAAATGGGAAGGTTTTAATTCAAAAGCAAATCCTCAGACTGGACAGAAATCTCATGGTGATCTGGAGTGTGATTCTCATCCTAGTGTCTCCCTATAAAGTGACTTTCCCATCCTGTGACCTTCCCGGGAGAATTTATTCCTAATCTCACTGCTCTCTTTCTTTCATTTAGAACAATCCCAACAATAATACTACTGTGGTAAGCCTAAGCTTTAGATCCTGATAATTATTCACATCAATTGTTCTGAGGTTTAAATTTCTGTTACTGTCTCAGAAAATTACTTTTTCTAAACTCTTTTTCTATTGACTCTTGTCTGTGGGCAATCTGATTGAAAAATGGCCAGAGTAGCAGTTACTTCCCTTCACATTAACATGGGGGAAACCTGTACAGAGCAGCAGTTACTTCCCTTCACATTAACATGGGAGAAATCCGCACAGGGCAGTGGTTACTTCCCTTCACATTAACATGGGAGAAACCAGCACAGAGCAGCAGTTACTGCCCTTCACATTAACATGGGAGAAACCTGCACAGAGGAGCAGTAACTTCCCTTTACATGAACATGGGGGAAACGTGCACAGAGCAGCAGTTACTTCCCTTCACATTAACATGGGAGAAACCCGCACAGGGCAGTGGTTACTTCCCTTCACATTAAAATGGGGAAAACCCTCACAGAGCAGCAGTTACTGCCCTTCACATTAACATGGGAGAAACCTGCACAGAGGAGCAGTTACTTCCATTCACATTAACATGGGGAAAACCTGCACAGAGGAGCAGTTACTTCCCTTCACATTAACATGGGAGAAACCTGCACAGAGGAGCAGTTACTTCCATTCACATTAACATGGGAGAAACCTGCACAGAGGAGCAGTTACTTCCCTTCACATTAACATGGGTGAAACACGCACAGAGCAGCAGTTACTTCCCTTCACATTAACATGGGGGAAATCTGCACAGAGAAGCAGTTACTTCTCTTCTCATTAACATGGGGAAATCCTGCACAGAGCAGCAGTTACTTCCCTTCTCATTAATATGGGGGAAACCCGCACAGAGCAGCAGTTATTTCCTTCATATTAACTTGGGGGAAACGTGCACAGAGCAGCAGTTACTTCCCTTCACATTAACATGGGAGAAACCAGCACAGAGCAGCATTTACTTCCCTTCAGATTAACATGGGGCAATCCCGCACAGAGCAGCAGTTACTTCCCTTCACATTAACATGGGAGAAACGAGCACAGAGCAGCAGTTACTTCCCTTCAGATTAACATGGGGGAAACCCGCACAGGGCATTACTTACTACCTTTAACAGAAACCTGTGGACAATCTGCTCAGAGCATTAGTTACTACCTTTAACAGAAACATGTGGGCAATCTGTACAGAGCATTAGTTACTACCTTTAACAGAAACCTGTGGGCAATCTTCACAGAACATTAGTTACTACCTTTAACATAAACATGTGGGCAATCTGCACAGAGCATTAGTTACTACCTTTAACAGAAACATGTGGGCAATCTGTACAGAGCATTAGTTACTACCTTTAACAGAAACCTGTGGGCACTCTTCACAGAAAATTAGTTACTACCTTTAACAGAAACATGTGGGCAATCTGCACAGAGCATTAGTAATTACCTTTAACAGAAACATGTGGGCAATCTGCACAGAGCATTAGTTACTACCTTTAACAGAAAAAATGTGGGTAATCTGCACAGGGCATTAGTTACTACCTTTAACAGAAACATGTGGGCAATCTGTGAAGAGCATTAGTTACTACCTTTAACAGAAACATGTGGGCAATCTGCACAGAGCATTAGTTACTACCTTTAACAGAAACATGTGGGCAATCTGCACAGAGCATTATTTACTACCTTTAACAGAAACATGTGGGCAATCTGCACAGAGAATTAGTTACTACCTTTAATAGAAAGATCGTGTAACATGCTGGGACTGTGTCTACCCTGAAATAAACATGTGATTAATATGCACAGAGTAGCAGTTAATTCCCTTAACTGAAATATGGGACCCAGGATACCAAGGATGATGATAGGAAAACCAGGAGAGGGTGACAGCATCTGCTGCGGATCTTGGGGGTGGTTACTTCTGTTCCTCAGATCTGGGTCTATATCTCCTGATGTGGGACGTTACTTTTACATGAAGATCACATTATGTCATACAATGTAACACAGATCCCACTGTGACTCTCTCACCCGGAGGCTCTAAATGGGAAGGTTTTAATGCAAAAGCAAATCCTCAGACTGGACAGAAATCTCATGATGATCTGGAGTGTGATTCTCATCCTAGTGTCTCACTATAAAGTGACTTTCCCATCCTGTGACCTTCCCGGGAGAATTTATTCCTAATCTCACTGCTCTCTTTCTTTCATTTAGAACAATCCCAACAATAATACTACTGAGGTAAGCCTAAGCTTTAGATCCTGATAATTATTCACATCAGTTGTTCTGAGGTTTACATTTCTGTTACTGTCTCAGAAAATTACTTTTTCTAAACTCTTTTTCTATTGACTCTTGTCTGTGGGCAATCTGATTGAAAAACGGCCGGTGAAATAAAAATCCTGATTTTAATAATTTTAAAAGCTTACATTCATTACCAATATTTCTGAGGGGAAAGAGTAAATAAGAGAAAGTTCGAGTCACTGTCCCAATCCCCTTCTAGTCTGCCCTTTTTAGATTTTTCAGCTCTGATTTTCTGCCATTTTGGACAGATGATCATAAAACCTCTCACTCTCAAACCTGCACCAGCTTTGTATCTCTGAATGTTACTGCAAGGAGTGGCGGTTACTGTCCTTAACAGTAAAATGCAGGTAAAAGATGGGGAGTGGCAGTAACTACCCTTAACAGTAACATAGGTTAAATTGTACAGAACAGAAGGTAATAACCCTAAAATGGGGGTAATCTGCACAGAGCAGCAGTAAATACCCTTCACATTAACATGGGGGAAACCGGCACAGAGCAGCAGTTACTTCCCTTCACATTAACATGGGGGAACCTGCACAGAGCAGCAGTTACTTCCCTTCACATTAACATGGGGGAATCCCGCACAGTTACTTCCCTTCACATTAACATAGGAGAAACCCGCACAGAGCAGCAGTTACTACCCTTCCCATTAACATGGGGGACACCCGCACAGAGCATTAGTTACTACCTTTAACAGAAACCTGTGGGCAATATGCACAGAGCATTAGTTACTATCTTTAATAGAAACATGTGGGCAATCTGCACATAGCATTAGTTACTACCTTTAATAGAAAGATCGCGTAAAATGCTGGGACTGTCAGACTCTACCCTTGGAAAGAACATTCGAGTAATATACACAATTAATGCCCTTAACTGAAATATGGGACCCAGAATACCAAGGATGATGATAGGAAAACCAGGAAAGGGTGAGGGCGTCTGCTGCGGATCTTGGGAGGTTTTACTTCTGATCCTTAGATCTGGGTCTATATCTCCTGATGTGGGATGTTACTTTTACATGAAGATCACATTATGTCATGCACTGTAACACAGATCCCACTGTGACTCTCTCACCCGGAGGCTCTAAATGGGAAGGTTTTAATTCAAAAGCAAATCAGACTGGACAGAAATTTCATGGTGATCTGGAGTGTGATTCTCATCCTAGTGTCTCCCTATAAAGTGACTTTCCCATCCTGTGACCTTCCCGAGAGAATTTATTCCTAATCTCACTGCTCTCTTTCTTTCATTTAGAACAATCCCAACAATAATACTACTGTGGTAAGCCTAAGCTTTAGATCCTGATAATTATTCACATCAATTGTTCTGAGGTTTAAATTTCTGTTACTGTCTCAGAAAATTACTTTTTCTAAACTCTTTTTCTATTGACTCTTGTCTGTGGGCAATCTGATTGAAAAATGGCCAGAGTAGCAGTTACTTCCCTTCACATTAACATGGGGGAAACCTGTACAGAGCAGCAGTTACTTCCCTTCACATTAACATGGGAGAAACCCGCACAGGGCAGTGGTTACTTCCCTCCACATTAACATGGGAGAAACCAGCACATAGCAGCAGTTACTGCCCTTCACATTAACATGGGAGAAACCTGCACAGAGGAGCAGTAACTTCCCTTTACATGAACATGGGGGAAACGTGCACAGAGCAGCAGTTACTTCCCTTCACATTAACATGGGAGAAACCCGCACAGGGCAGTGGTTACTTCCCTTCACATTAAAATGGGGAAAACCCTCAGAGAGCAGCAGTTACTGCCCTTCACATTAACATGGGAGAAACCTGCACAGAGGAGCAGTTACTTCCATTCACATTAACATGGGGAAAACCTGCACAGAGGAGCAGTTACTTCCCTTCACATTAACGTGGGAGAAACCTGCACAGAGGAGCAGTTACTTCCATTCACATTAACATGGGAGAAACCTGCACAGAGGAGCAGTTACTTCCCTTCACATTAACATGGGTGAAACACGCACAGAGCAGCAGTTACTTCCCTTCACATTAACATGGGGGAAATCTGCACAGAGAAGCAGTTACTTCTCTTCTCATTAACATGGGGAAATCCTGCACAGAGCAGCAGTTACTTCCCTTCTCATTAATATGGGGGAAACCCGCACAGAGCAGCAGTTATTTCCTTCATATTAACTTGGGGGAAACGTGCACAGAGCAGCAGTTACTTCCCTTCAGATTAACATGGGGCAATCCCGCACAGAGCAGCAGTTACTTCCCTTCACATTAACATGGGAGAAACGAGCACAGAGCAGCAGTTACTTCCCTTCAGATTAACATGGGGGAAACCCGCACAGGGCATTACTTACTACTTTTAACAGAAACCTGTGGACAATCTGCTCAGAGCATTAGTTACTACCTTTAACAGAAACATGTGGGCAATCTGTACAGAGCATTAGTTACTACCTTTCACAGAAACCTGTGGGCAATCTTCACAGAACATTAGTTACTACCTTTAACAGAAACATGTGGGCAATCTGCACAGAGCATTAGTTACTACCTTTAACAGAAAAATGTGGGTAATCTGCACAGGGCATTAGTTACTACCTTTAACAGAAACATGTGGGCAATCTGCGAAGAGCATTATTTACTACCTTTAACAGAAAAATGTGGGTAATCTGCACAGGGCATTAGTTACTACCTTTAACAGAAACATGTGGGCAATCTGCACAGAGCATTAGTTACTACCTTTAACAGAAAGATGTGGGTAATCTGCACAGGGCATTAGTTACTACCTTTAACAGAAACATGTGGGCAATCTGCACAGAGCATTATTTACTACCTTTAACAGAAACATGTGGGCAATCTGCACAGAGAATTAGTTACTACCTTTAATAGAAAGATCGGGTAACATGCTGGGACTGTGTCTACCCTGAAAGAAACATGTGATTAATATGCAAAGAGTAGCAGTTAATGCCCTTAACTGAAATATGGGACCCAGGATACAAAGGATGATGATAGGAAAACCAGGAGAGGGTGAGAGCATCTGCTGCGGATCTTGGGGGTGGTTACTTCTGTTCCTCAGATCTGGGTCTATATCTCCTGATGTGGGACGTTACTTTTACATGAAGATCACATTATGTCATGCAATGTAACACAGATCCCACTGTGACTCTCTCACCCAGAGGCTCTAAATGGGAAGGTTTTAATGCAAAAGGAAATCCTCAGACTGGACAGAAATCTCATGATGATCTGGAGTGTGATTCTCATCCTAGTGTCTCACTATAAAGTGACTTTCCCATCCTGTGACCTTCCCGGGAGAATTTATTCCTAATCTCACTGCTCTCTTTCTTTCATTTAGAACAATCCCAACAATAATACTACTGAGGTAAGCCTAAACTTTAGATCCTGATAAGTATTCACATCAGTTGTTCTGAGGTTTACATTTCTGTTACTGTCTCAGAAAATTACTTTTTCTAAACTCTTTTTCTATTGACTCTTGTCTGTGGGCAATCTGATTGAAAAATGGCCGGTGAAATAAAAATCCTGATTTTAATAATTTTAAAAGCTTACATTCATTACCAATATTTCTGTGGGGAAAGAGGAAATAAGAGAAAGTTCGAGTCACTGTCCCAATCCCCTTCTAGTCTGCCCTTTTTAGATTTTTCAGATCTGATTTTCTGCCATTTTGGACAGATGATCATAAAACCTCTGACTCTCAAACCTGCACCAGCTTTGTATCTCTGAATGTTACTGCAAGGAGTGGCGGTTACTGTCCTTAACAGTAAAATGCAGGTAAAATATGGGGAGTGGCAGTAACTACCGTTAACATTAACATAGGTTAAATTGTACAGAACAGAAGGTAATAACCCTAAAATGGGGGTAATCTGCACAGAGCAGCAGTAAATACACTTCACATTAACATGGGGGAAACCCGCACAGAGCAGCATTTACTTCCCTTCACATTAACATGGGGGAAACCTGCACAGAGCAGCAGTTACTTCCCTTCACATTAACATGGGGGAAACCCGCACAGAGCAGCAGTTACTTCCCTTCACATTAACATTGGGGAAAACTGCACAGAGCAGCAGTTACTTCCCTTCACATTAACATGGGGAATTCCGCACAGTTACTTCCCTTCATATTAACATAGGAGAAACCCGCACAGAGCAGCAGTTACTACCCTTCACATTAACATGGGGGACACCCGCACAGAGCATTAGATACTACCTTTAACAGAAACCTGTGGGCAATATGCACAGATCATTAGTTACTACCTTTAACAGAAACATGTGGGCAATCTGCACAGAGCATTAGTTACTACCTTTAACAGAAACATGTGGGCAATCTGCACAGAACATCAGTTACTACCTTTAACAGAAACATGTGGGCAATCTGCACAGAGCATTAGTTACTACCTTTAACAGAAATATGTGGGTAATATGCACAGGGCATTAGTTACTACCTTTAACAGAAACATGTGGGTAATCTGCAGAGCATTAGTTACCACTTTTAACAGAAGCATGTGTGCAATCTGCACAGAGCATTAGTTACTACCTTTAACAGAAATATGTGGGTAATCTGCACAGGGCATTAGTTACTACCTTTAACAGAAACATGTGGGTAATCTGCACAGAGCATTAGTTACCACTTTTAACAGAAGCATGTGTGCAATCTGCACAGAGTATTAGTTACTACCTTTAACAGAAATATGTGGGTAATCTGCACAGGGCATTAGTTACTACTTTTAACAGAAACATGTGGGTAATCTGCACAGAGCATTAGTTACCACTTTTAACAGAAGCATGTGTGCAATCTGCACAGAGCATTAGTTACTACCTTTAACAGAAACATGTGGGCAATCTGCACAGAGCATTAGTTACTACCTTTAATAGAAACATGTGGGCAATCTGCACAGAGCATTAGTTACTACCTTTAATAGAAAGATCGGGTAAAATGCTGGGACTGTCAGACTCTACCCTTGGAATGAACATGCGAGTAATATACACAGTTAATGCCCTTAACTGAAATATGGGACCCGGAATACCAAGGATGATGATAGGCAAACCAGGACAGGGTGAGGGCGTCTGCTGCGGATCTTGGGGGGTTTTACTTCTGATCCTCAGATCTGGGTCTATATCTCCTGATGTGGGATGTTACTTTTACATGAAGATCACATTATGTCATGCACTGTAACACAGATCCCACTGTGACTCTCTCACCCGGAGGCTCTAAATGGGAAGGTTTTAATTCAAAAGCAAATCCTCAGACTGGACAGAAATCTCATGGTGATCTGGATTGTGATTCTCATCCTAGTGTCTCCCTATTTAGTGACTTTCCCATCCTGTGACCTTCCCGGGAGAATTTATTCCTAATCTCACTGCTCTCTTTCTTTCATTTAGAACAATCCCAACAATAATACTACTGTGGTAAGCCTAAGCTTTAGATCCTGATAATTATTCACATCAATTGTTCTGAGGTTTAAATTTCTGTTACTGTCTCAGAAAATTACTTTTTCTAAACTCTTTTTCTATTGACACTTCTCTGTGGGCAATCTGATTGAAAAATGGCCAGAGTAGCAATTACTTCCCTTCACATTAACATGGGGGAAACCTGTACAGAGCAGCAGTTACTTTCCTTCACATTAAAATGGGGGAAAACTGCACAGAGCAGCGGTTACTTCCCTTCACATTAACATGGGAGAAACCAGCACAGAGCAGCAGTTACTGCCCTTCACATTAACATGGGAGAAACCTGCACAGAGGAGCAGTAACTTCCCTTTACATGAACATGGGGGAAACGTGCACAGAGCAGCAGTTACTTCCCTTCACATTAACATGGGGGAAACACGCACAGAGCAGCAGTTACTTCCCTTCACATTAACATGGGGGAAACACGCACAGAGCAGCAGTTACTTCCCTTCTCATTAATATGGGGGAAACCCGCACAGAGCAGCAGTTATTTCCTTCATATTAACTTGGGGGAAACGTGCACAGAGCAGCAGTTACTTCCCTTCACATTAACATGGGAGAAACCAGCACAGAGCAGCATTTACTTCCCTTCAGATTAACATGGGGGAATCCCGCACAGAGCAGCAGTTACTTCCCTTCACATTAACATGGGAGAAACGAGCACAGAGCAGCAGTTACTTCCCTTCAGATTAACATGGGGGAAACCCGCACAGGGCATTACTTACTACCTTTAACAGAAACATGTGGACAATCTGCTCAGAGCATTAGTTACTACCTTTAACAGAAACATGTGGGCAATCTGTACAGAGCATTAGTTACTACCTTTAACAGAAACCTGTGGGCAATCTTCACAGAACATTAGTTACTACCTTTAACATAAACATGTGGGCAATCTGCACAGAGCATTAGTTACTACCTTTAACAGAAACATGTGGGCAATCTGTACAGAGCATTAGTTACTACCTTTAACAGAAACCTGTGGGCACTCTTCACAGAAAATTAGTTACTACCTTTAACAGAAACATGTGGGCAATCTGCACAGAGCATTAGTTACTACCTTTAACAGAAAAATGTGGGTAATCTGCACAGGTCATTAGTTACTACCTTTAACAGAAACATGTGGGCAATCTGCGAAGAGCATTAGTTACTACCTTTTACAGAAACATGTGGGCAATCTGCACAGAGCATTATTTACTACCTTTAACAGAAACATGTGGGCAATCTGCACAGAGAATTAGTTACTACCTTTAATAGAAAGATATGGTACCATGCTAGGATTGTGTCTACCCTGAAAGAAACATGTGATTAATATGCACAGAGTAGCAGTTAATGCCCTTAACTGAAATATGGGACCCAGGATACCAAGGATGATGATAGGAAAACCAGGAGAGGGTGAGAGCATCTGCTGCAGATCTTGGGGGTGCTTACTTCTGTTCCTCAGATCTGGGTCTATATCTCCTGATGTGGGACGTTACTTTTACATGAAGATCACATTATGTCATGCACTGTAACACAGATCCCACTGTGACTCTCTCACCCGGAGGCTCTAAATGGGAAGGTTTTAATGCAAAAGCAAATCCTCAGACTGGACAGAAATCTCATGATGATCTGGAGTGTGATTCTCATCCTAGTGTCTCCCTATAAAGTGACTTTCCCATCCTGTGACCTTCCTGGGAGAATTTATTCCTAATCTCACTGCTCTCTTTCTTTCATTTAGAACAATCCCAACAATAATACTACTGTGGTAATCCTAAGCTTTAGATCCTGATAATTATTCACATCAATTGTTCTGAGGTTTAAATTTCTGTTACTGTCTCAGAAAATTACTTTTTCTAAACTCTTTTTCTATTGACACTTGTCTGTGGGCAATCTGATTGAAAAATGTCCAGAGTAGCAGTTACTGCCCTTCACATTAACATGGGAGAAACCTGCACAGAGGAGCAGTAACTTCCCTTTACATGAACATGGGGGAAACTTGCACAGAGCAGCAGTTACTTCCCTTCACATTAACATGGGGGAAACACGCACAGAGCAGCAGTTACTTCCCTTCACATTAACATGGGGGAAACCTGCACAGAGCAGCAGTTACTTCCCTTCACATTAACATGGGGGAAACCTGCACAGAGCAGCAGTTACTTCCCTTCACATTAACATGGGAGAAACCTGCACAGAGCAGCAGTTACTTCCCTTCACATTAACATGGGAGAAACCTGCACAGAGCAGCAGTTACTTCCCTTCACATTAACATGGGGGAAACACGCACAGAGCAGCAGTTACTTCCCTTCACATTAACATGGGGGAAACACGCACAGAGCAGCAGTTACTTCCCTTCACATTAACATGGGGGAAACCTGCACAGAGAAGCAGTTACTTCCATTCACATTAACATGGGTGAAACACGCACAGAGCAGCAGTTACTTCCCTTCACATTAACATGGGGGAAACCTGCACAGAGCAGCAGTTACGTCCCTTCACATTAACATGGGGGAAATCTGCACAGAGAAGCAGTTACTTCTCTTCTCATTAACATGGGGAAATCCTGCACAGGGCAGCAGTTACTTCCCTTCTCATTAACATGGGGGAAACCTGCACAGAGCAGCAGTTACTTCCCTTCACATTAACATGGGCGAAACCTGCACAGAGCAGCAGTTACTTCCCTTCACATTAACATGGGGGAAATCCTGCCCAGAGCAGCAGTTACTTCCCTTCTCATTAATATGGGGGAAACCCGCAAAGAGCAGCAGTTATTTCCTTCATATTAACTTGGGGGAAATGTGCACAGAGCAGCAGTTACTTCCCTTCTCATTAATATGGGGGAAACCCGCAAAGAGCAGCAGTTATTTCCTTCATATTAACTTGGGGGAAATGTGCACAGAGCAGCAGTTACTTCCCTTCAGATTAACATGGGAGAAACCAGCACAGAGCAGCATTTACTTCCCTTCAGATTAACATGGGGGAATCCCGCACAGAGCAGCAGTTACTTCCCTTCACATTAACATGGGAGAAACGAGCACAGAGCAGCAGTTACTTCCCTTCAGATTAACATGGGGGAAACCCGCAGAGGGCATTACTTACTACCTTTAACAGAAACCTGTGGACAATCTGCTCAGAGCATTAGTTTCTACCTTTAACAGAAACCTGTGGGCAATCTTCACAGAACATTAGTTACTATCTTTAACAGAAACATGTGGGCAATCTTCACAGAACATTAGTTACTATCTTTAACAGAAACATGTGGGCAATCTGCACAGAGCATTAGTTACTACCTTTAACAGAAACATGTGGGCAATCTGCACAGAACATTAGTTACTACCTTTAACAGAAAAATGTGGGTAATCTGCACAGGGCATTAGTTACTACCTTTAACAGAAACATGTGGGCAATCTGCGAAGAGCATTAGTTACTACCTTTAACAGAAAAATGTGGGTAATCTGCACAGGGCATTAGTTACTACCTTTAACAGAAACATGTGGGCAATCTGCACAGAGGATTATTTACTACCTTTAACAGAAACATGTGGGCAATCTGCACAGAGCATTGGTTACTACCTTTAATAGAAAGATCGGGTAACATGCTGGGACTGTGTCTACCCTGAAAGAAACATGTGATTAATATGCACAGAGTAGCAGTTAATGCCCTTAACTGAAATATGGGACCCAGGATACCAAGGATGATGATAGTAAAACCAGGAGAGGGTGAGAGCGTCTGCTGCGGATCTTGGGGGTGGTTACTTCTGTTCCTCAGATCTGGGTCTATATCTCCTGATGTGGGATGTTACTTTTACATGAAGATCACATTATGTCATCCAATGTAACACAGATCCCACTGTGACTCTCTCACCCGGAGGTTCTAAATGGGAAGGTTTTAATGCAAAAGGAAATCCTCAGACTGGACAGAAATGTCATGATGATCTGGAGTGTGATTCTCATCCTAGTGTCTCACTATAAAGTGACTTTCCCATCCTGTGACCTTCCCGGGAGAATTTATTCCTAATCTCACTGCTCTCTTTCTTTCATTTAGAACAATCCCAACAATAATAGTACTGAGGTAAGCCTAAACTTTAGATCCTGATAAGTATTCACATCAGTTGTTCTGAGGTTTACATTTCTGTTACTGTCTCAGAAAATTACTTTTTCTAAACTCTTTTTCTATTGACTCTTGTCTGTGGGCAATCTGATTGAAAAATGGCCGGTGAAATAAAAATCCTGATTTTAATAATTTTAAAAGCTTACATTCATTACCAATATTTCTGTGGGGAAAGAGGAAATAAGAGAAAGTTCGAGTCACTGTCCCAATCCCCTTCTAGTCTGCCCTTTTTAGATTTTTCAGATCTGATTTTCTGCCATTTTGGACAGATGATCATAAAACCTCTCACTCTCAAACCTGCACCAGCTTTGTATCTCTGAATGTTACTGCAAGGAGTGGCGGTTACTGTCCTTAACAGTAAAATGCAGGTAAAATATGGGGAGTGGCAGTAACTACCGTTAACAGTAACATAGGTTAAATTGTACAGAACAGAAGGTAATAACCCTAAAATGGGGGTAATCTGCACAGAGCAGCAGTAAATACACTTCACATTAACATGGGGGAAACCCGCACAGAGCAGCATTTACTTCCCTTCACATTAACATGGGGGAAACCTGCACAGAGCAGCAGTTACTTCCCTTCACATTAACATGGGGGAAACCCGCACAGAGCAGCAGTTACTTCCCTTCACATTAACATTGGGGAAAACTGCACAGAGCAGCAGTTACTTCCCTTCACATTAACATGGGGAATTCCGCACAGTTACTTCCCTTCATATTAACATAGGAGAAACCCGCACAGAGCAGCAGTTACTACCCTTCACATTAACATGGGGGACACCCGCACAGAGCATTAGATACTACCTTTAACAGAAACCTGTGGGCAATATGCACAGATCATTAGTTACTACCTTTAACAGAAACATGTGGGCAATCTGCACAGAGCATTAGTTACTACCTTTAACAGAAACATGTGGGCAATCTGCACAGAACATCAGTTACTACCTTTAACAGAAACATGTGGGCAATCTGCACAGAGCATTAGTTACTACCTTTAACAGAAATATGTGGGTAATATGCACAGGGCATTAGTTACTACCTTTAACAGAAACATGTGGGTAATCTGCACAGAGCATTAGTTACCACTTTTAACAGAAGCATGTGTACAATCTGCACAGAGCATTAGTTACTACCTTTAACAGAAATATGTGGGTAATCTGCACAGGGCATTAGTTACTACCTTTAACAGAAACATGTGGGTAATCTGCACAGAGCATTAGTTACCACTTTTAACAGAAGCATGTGTGCAATCTGCACAGAGCATTAGTTACTACCTTTAACAGAAATATGTGGGTAATCTGCACAGGGCATTAGATACTACCTTTAACAGAAACATGTGGGCAATCTGCACAGAGCATTAGTTACTACCTTTAACAGAAACATGTGGGCAATCTGCACAGAGCATTAGTTACTACCTTTAATAGAAACATGTGGGCAATCTGCACAGAGCATTAGTTACTACCTTTAATAGAAAGATCGGGTAAAATGCTGGGACTGTCAGACTCTACCCTTGGAATGAACATGCGAGTAATATACACAGTTAATGCCCTTAACTGAAATATGGGACCCGGAATACCAAGGATGATGATAGGCAAACCAGGACAGGGTGAGGGCATCTGCTGCGGATCTTGGGGGGTTTTACTTCTGATCCTCATATCTCCGTCTATATCTCCTGATGTGGGATGTTACTTTTACATGAAGATCACATTATGTCATGCACTGTAACACAGATCCCACTGTGACTCTCTCACCCGGAGGCTCTAAATGGGAAGGTTTTAATTCAAAAGCAAATCCTCAGACTGGACAGAAATCTCATGGTGATCTGGAGTGTGATTCTCATCCTAGTGTCTCCCTATAAAGTGACTTTCCCATCCTGTGACCTTCCCGGGAAAATTTATTCCTAATCTCACGTCTCTCTTTCTTTCATTTAGAACAATCCCAACAATAATACTACTGTGGTAAGTCTAAGCTTTAGATCCTGATAAGTATTCACATCAATTGTTCTGAGGTTTAAATTTCTGTTACTGTCTCAGAAAATTACTTTTTCTAAACTCTTTTTCTATTGACACTTGTCTGTGGGCAATCTGATTGAAAAATGGCCAGAGCAGCAGTTACTTCCCTTCACATTAACATGGGGGAAACCTGCACAGAGCAGCAGTTACTTCCCTTCACATTAAAATAGGGGAAAACTGCACAGAGCAGCGGTTACTTCCCTTTACATTAACATGGGAGAAACCTGCACAGAGCAGCAGTTACTTCCCTTCACATTAACATTGGAGAAACCTACATAGAGCAGCAGTTACTTACCTTCACATTAACATGGGGGAAACCCGCACAGAGCAGTAGTTACTTCCCTTCACATTAACATGGGGGAAACCTGCACAGAGCAGCGGTTACTTCCCTTCACATTAACATGGGAGAAACCCGCACAGAGCAGTGGTTAATTCCCATCACATTAAAATGGGGGAAACCCGCACAGAGCAGTACTTACTTCACTTCACATTAACATGGGGGAAACCCGCACAGAGCAACAGTTACTGCCCTTCACATTAACATGGGAGAAACGTGCACAGAGGAGCAGTAACTTCCCTTTACATGAACATGGGGGAAAGGTGCACAGAGCAGCGGTTACTTCCCTTCACATTAACATTGGGGAAAACTGCACAGAGCAGCAGTTTCTTCCCTTCACATTAACATGGGGGAAACACGCACAGAACAGCAGTTACTTCCCTTCACATTAACATGGGGGAACCCTGCACAGAGAAGCAATTACCTCCCTTCACATTAACATGGGGGAAACCTGCACAGAGCAGCAGTTACTTCCCTTCTCATTAATATGGGGGAAACCCGCACAGAGCAGCAGTTATTTTCCTTTATATTAACTTTGGGGAAACCTGCACAGAGCAGCAGTTACTTCCCTTCACATTAACATGGGAGAAACGAGCACAGAGCAGCAGTTACTTCCCTTCAGATTAACATGGGGGAATCCCGCACAGAGCAGCAGTTACTTCCCTTCAGATTAACATGGAAGAAACGAGCACAGAGCAGCAGTTACTTCCCTTCACATTAACATGGGAGAAACGAGCACAGAGCAGCAGTTACTTCCCTTCAGATTAACATGGGGGAAACCCGCACAGGGCATTACTTACTACCTTTAACAGAAACCTGTGGACAATCTGCTCAGAGCATTAGTTATTACCTTTAACAGAAACATGTGGGCAATCTGCACAGAGCATTAGTTACTACCTTTAACAGAAACATGTGGGCAATCTGCACAGAGAATTAATTACTACCTTTAACAGAAACATGTGGGCAATCTGCACAGAGCATTAGTTACTACCTTTAACAGAAACATGTGGGCAATCTGCACAGAGCATTAGTTACTACCTTTAACAGAAACATGTGGGCAATCTGCACAGAACATAAGTTACTACCTTTAAGAGAAACCTGTGGGCATTCTGCTCAGAGCATTAGTTACTACCTTTAACAGAAACATGTGGGCAATCTGCACAGAACATTAGTTACTACCTTTAACAGAAACATGTGGGCAATCTGCTCAGAGCATTACTTACTACCTTTAACAGAAACATATGGGCAATCTGCTCAGAGCATTAGTTACTACCTTTAACAGAAAGATATGGGTAATCTGCACAGGGTATTAGTTACTACCTTTAACAGAAACATGTGGTTAATCTCCACAGAACATTAATTATTAACTTTAACAGAAACATGTGGGTAATCTTCACAGCGCATTAGTTACTACCTTTAACAGTAACATGTGGGCAATCTGCACAGAAAATTAGTTACTACCTTTAACAGAAACATGTGGGCAATCTGCACAGAGTATTAGTTACTACCTTTAACAGAAAAATGTGGGTAATCTGCACAGGGCATTAGTTACTACCTTTAACAGAAACATGTGGGCAATCTGCGAAGAGCATTAGTTACTACCTTTAACAGAAACATGTGGGCAATCTGCACAGAGCATTAGTTACTACCTTTAACAGAAAGATGTGGGTAATCTGCACAGGGCATTAGTTACTACCTTTAACAGAAACATGTGGGCAATCTGCACAGAGCATTATTTACTACATTTAACAGAAACATGTGGGCAATCTGCACAGAGAATTAGTTACTACCTTTAATAGAAAGATCGGGTAACATGCTGGGACTGTGTCTACCCTGAAAGAAACATGTGATTAATATGCACAGAGTAGCAGTTAATGCCCTTAGCAGAAATATGGGACCCAGGATACCAAGGATGATGATAGGAAAACCAGGAGAGAGTGAGAGCATCTGCTGCGGATCTTGGGGGTGGTTACTTCTGATCCTCAGATCTGGGTCTATATCTCCTGATGTGGGATGTTACTTTTACATGAAGATCACATTATGTCATACAATGTAACACAGATCCCACTGTGACTCTCTCACCCGGAGGCTCTAAATGGGAAGTTTTTAATGGAAAAGGAAATCCTCAGACTGGACAAAAATCTCATGATGATCTGGAGTGTGATTCTCATCCTAGTGTCTCACTATAAAGTGACTTTCCCATCCTGTGACCTTCCCGGGAGAATGTATTCCTAATCTCACTGCTCTCTTTCTTTCAATTAGAACAATCCCAACAATAATACTACTGAGGTAAGCCTAAGCTTTAGATCCAGATAATTATTCACATCAATTGTTCTGAGGTTTACATTTCTGTTTCTGTCTCAGAAAATTACTTTTTCTAAACTCTTTTTCTATTGACAGTTGTCTGTGGGCAATCTGATTGAAAAATGGCCAGAGCAGCAGTTACTTCCCTTCACGTTAACATGGGGGAAACCCGCAGAGAGCAGCAGTTACTTCCCTTCACATTAACATGGGGGAAACCTGTACAAAGCAGCAGTTACTTTCCTTCACATTAAAATGGGGGAAAACTGCACAGAGCAGCGGTTACTTCCCTTCACATTAACATGGGAGAAACCCGCACAGGGCAGTGGTTACTTCCCTTCACATTAAAATGGGGGACACCCGCACAGAGCATTAGTTACTACCTTTAACAGAAACCTGAGCGCAATCTGCACAGATCATTAGTTACTACCTTTAACAGAAACATGTGGGCAATCTGCACAGAGCATTAGTTACTACCTTTAACAGAAACATGTGGGCAATCTGCACAGAGCATTGGTTACTACTTTTAACAGAAACATGTGAGCAATCTGCACAGAGCATTAGTTACTACCTTTAACAGAAACATGTGGGCAATCTGCACAGAACATTAGTTACTACCTTTAACAGAAAGATGTGGGTAATCTGCACAGGGCATTAGTTTTTACCTTTAACAGAAACATGTTGGTAATCTGCACAGAGCATTAGTTACTACCTTTAAAAGAAACATGTGGACAATTTGCACAGAGCATTAGTTAGTACTTTTAACAGAAACATGTTGGTAATCTGCACAGAGCATTAGTTACTACCTTTAACAGAAATATGTGGACAATCTGCACAGAGCATTAGTTACTACCTTTAACAGAAACATGTGGGCAATCTGCACAGAGCATTAGTTACTACCTTTAATAGAAAGATCGGGTAACATGCTAGGACTGTTAGTCTCTACCCTTGAAATAAACATGTGAGTAATATACACAGAGTAGCAGTTAATGCCCTAAACTGAAATATGGGACCCAGAATACCGAGGATGATGATAGGAAAACCAGGAGAGGGTGAGAGCGTTTTCTGCGGATCTTGGGGGGTTTTACTTCTGATCCTCAGATCTGGGTCTATATCTCCTGATGTGGGACGTTACATTTACATGAAGATCCCATTATGTCGTGCACTGTAACAAAGATCCCACTGTGACTCTCTCACCCGGAGGCTCTAAATGGGAAGGTTTTAATGCAAAAGCAAATCCTCAGACTGGACAGAAATCTCATGGTGATCTGGAGTGTGATTCTCATCCTAGTGTCTCCCTATAAAGTGACTTTCCTATCCTGTGACCTTCCCGGGATAATTTATTCCTAATCTCACTGCTCTCTTTCTTTCATTTAGAACAATCCCAACAATAATACTACTGAGGTAAGCCTAAACTTTAGATCCTGATAATTATTCACATCAATTGTACTGAGGTCACTGTTCCAGTCCCCTTCTAGTCTGCCCTTTTTAGATTTTTCAGCTCTGATTTTCTGCCATTTTGGACAGATGATCATAAAACTTCTCACTCTCAAACCTGCACCAGCTTTGTATCTCTGAATGTTACTGCAGGGAGTGGCGGTTACTGTCCTTATCATTAAAATGCAGGTAAAATGTGGGGAGTGGCAGTAACTACCCTTAACAGTAACATAGGTTAAATTGTACAGAACAGAAAGTAATAACCCTAAAATGGGGGTAATCTGCACAGAGTAGCAGTTACTTCCCTTCACATTAACATGGGGGAAACCCACACAGAGCAGCAGTTACTTCCCTTCACATTAACATGGAGGAACACTGCACAGAGCAGCAGTTACTTCCCTTCACATTAACATGGGGGAATCCCGCACAGTTACTTCCCTTCACATTAACATTGGAGAAACCCACACAGAGCAGCAGTTACTACCCTTCCCATTAACATGGGGGACACCCGCACAGAGCATTAGTTACTACCTTTCACAGAAACCTGAGGGCAATCTGCACAGATCAATAGTTACTACCTTTAACAGAAATATGTGGACAATCTGCACAGAGCATTAGTTACTAATTTTAAAAGAAACATGTGGGCAATCTGCTCAGAGCATTAGTTACTACCTTTAACAGAAACATGTGGGCAATCTGCACAGAGCATTAGTTACTACCTATAACAGAAACATGTGGGCAATCTGCTCAGAGCATTAGTTACTACCTTTAACAGAAACATATGGGCAATCTGCACAGAGCATTAGTTACTACCTTTAACAGAAACATGTGGGCAATCTGCACAGAGCATTAGTTACTACTTTTAACAGAAACATGTGAGCAATCTGCCAGAGCATTAGTTACTACCTTTTACAGAAACATGTGGGCAATCTGCACAGAGCATTAGTTACTACTTTTAACAGAAACATGTGAGCAATCTGCCAGAGCATTAGTTACTACCTTTTACAGAAACATGTGGGCAATCTGCACAGAGCATTAATTACTACCTTTTACAGAAAGATGTGGGTAATCTGCACAGGGCATTAGTTACTACCTTTAACAGAAACATGTTGGCAATCTGCACAGAGAATTAGTTACTACCTTTAATAGAAACATGTGGGTAATCTGCACAGAGCATTAGTTTCTACCTTTAACAGAAAGATCTGGTAACATGCTGGGACTGTCAGTCTCTACCCTTGAAAGAAACATGTGAGTAATATGCACAGAGTAGCAGTTAATGCCCTTAACTGAAATATGGGACCCAGAATACCAAGGATGATGATAGGAAAACCAGGACAGGGTGAGAGCGTCTGCTGCAGATCTTGGGGGGGTTTACTTCTGATCCTCAGATCTGGGTCTATATCTCCTGATGTGGGACGTTACATTTACATAAAGATCACATTATGTCATGCACTGTAACACAGATCCCACTGTGACTCTCTCACCCAGAAGCTATAAATGGGAAGGTTTTAATGCAAAGCAAATCCTCAGACTGGACAGAAATCTCATGGATCTGGAGTGTGATTCTCATCCTAGTGTCTCCCTATAAAGTGACTTTCCCATCCTGTGAACTTCCCGGGAGAATTTATTCCTAATCTCAATACTCTCTTTCTTTCATTTAGAACAATCCCAACAATAATACTACTGTGGTAAGCCTAAGCTTTAGATCCTGATAATTATTCACATCAATTGTTCTGAGGCTTAAATTTCTGTTACTG
Organism: Rhinatrema bivittatum; assembly: GCF_901001135.1. Lineage (NCBI taxonomy): Eukaryota > Metazoa > Chordata > Amphibia > Gymnophiona > Rhinatrematidae > Rhinatrema > Rhinatrema bivittatum. The sequence goes on from NC_042615.1 coordinate 827,764,263, forward strand.
TCTCAGAAAATTACTTTTTCTAAACTCTTTTTCTATTGACTCTTGTCTGTGGGCAATCTGATTGAAAAAAGGCCGGTGAAATAAAAATCCTGTTTTTACTAATTTTAAAAGTTTACATTCATTACCAATATTTCTGTGTGGAAAGAGTAAGTAAGAGAAAGTTCGAGTCACTGTCCCAATCCCCTTCTAGTCTGCCCTTTTTAGATTTTTCAGCTCTGATTTTCTGCCATTTTGGACAGATGATCATAAAACTTCTCACTCTCAAACCTGCACCAGCTTTGTATCTCTGAATGTTACTGCAGGGAGTGGCGGTTACTGTCCTTAACATTAAAATGCAGGTAAAATGTGGGGATTGGCAGAAACTACCCTTAACAGTAACATAGGTTAAATTGTACAGAACAGAAGGTAATAACCCTAAAATGGGGGTAATCTGCACAGAGTAGCAGTTACTTCCCTTCACATTAACATGGGAGAAACCCGCACAGAGCAGCAGTTACTTCCCTTCACATTAACATAGAGGAAAACTGCACAGATCAGCAGTTACTTCCCTTCACATTAACATAGGAGAAACCCACACAGAGCAGCAGTTACTACCCTTCCCATTAACATGGGGGACACCCGCACAGAGCATTAGTTACTACCTTTAACAGAAACCTGAGGGCAATCTGCACAGATCATTAGTTACTACCTTTAAAAGAAATATGTGGGCAATCTGCACAGAGCACTAGTTAGTACCTTTAACAGAAACATGTGGGCAATCTGCTCAGAGCATTAGTTACTACCTTTAACAGAAACATGTGGGTAATCTGCACAGAGCATTAGTTATTACCTTTAACAGTAACATGTGGGCAATCTGCACAGAGCATTAGTTACTACCTATAACAGAAACATGTGGGCAATCTGCTCAGAGCATTAGTTACTACCTTTAACAGAAACATATGGGCAATCTGCACAGAGCATTAGTTACTACCTTTAACAGAAACATGTGGGCAATTTGCACAGAGCATTAGTTACTACTTTTAACAGAAACATGTGGGCAATCTGCACAGAGCATTAGTTACTACGTTTAACAGAAACATGTGGGCAATCTGCTCAGAGCATTAGTTACTACCTTTAACAGAAATATGTGAGCAATCTGCCAGAGCATTAGTTACTACCTTTAACAGAAACATGTGGGCAATCTGCACAGAGCATTAGTTACCACCTTTAACAGAAACATGTGGGCAATCTGCACAGAGCATTAGTTACTACCTTTAACAGAAACATGTGGGCAATCTGCACAGAGCATTAGTTACTACCTTTAACAAAAACATGTGGGCAATCTGCACAGAACATTAGTTACTACCTTTAATAGAAAGATCGGGTAAAATGCTGGGACTGTCAGTCTCTACCCTTGAAATAAACATGTGAGTAATATACCCCGAGTAGCAGTTAATTCCCTTAACTGAAATATGGGACCCAGAATACCAAGGATGATGATAGGAAAACCAGGACAGGGTGAGAGCGTCTGCTGCCGATCTTGGGGGGTTTTACTTCTGATCCTCAGATCTGGGTCTATATCTCCTGATGTGGGACGTTACTTTTACATGAAGATCACATTATGTCATGCACTGTAACACAGATCCCACTGTGACTCTCTCACCCGGAGGCTCTAAATGGGAAGGTTTTAATGCAAAGGCAAATCTTCAGACTGGACAGAAATCTCATGGTGATCTGGAGTTTGATTCTCATCCTAGTGTCTCCCTATAAAGTGACTTTCCCATCCTGTGACCTTCCCGGGAAAATTTATTCCTAATCTCACGTCTCTCTTTCTTTCATTTAGAACAATCCCAACAATAATACTACTGTGGTAAGCCTAAGCTTTAGATCCTGATAATTATTCACATCAATTGTACTGAGGTTTAAATTTCTGTTACTGTCTCAGAAAATTACTTTTTCTAAACTCTTTTTCTATTGACACTTGTCTCTGGGCAATCTGATTGAAAAATGGCCAGAGCAGCAGTTACTTCCCTTCACATTAACATGGGGGAAACACGCACAGAGCAGCAATTACATCCCTTCACATTAACATTGGGGAAAACTGCACAGAGCAGTAGTTACTTCCCTTCACATTAACATGGGGGAAACCCGCACAGAGCAGCAGTTACTTCCCTTCACATTAACATGGGGGAAACCTGCACAGAGAAGCAATTACTTCCCTTCACATTAACATGGGGGAAACCTGCACAGAGCAGCAGTTACTTCTCTTCACATTAACATGGGGGAAATCCTGCACAGAGCAGCAGTTACTTCCCTTCAGATTAACATGGGGGAATCCTACACAGAGCAGCAGTTACTTCTCTTCACATTAACATGGGGGAAATCCTGCACAGAGCAGCAGTTACTTCCCTTCAGATTAACATGGGGGAATCCCACACAGAGCAGCAGTTACTTCCCTTCTCATTAATATGGGGATAACCCGTATAGAGCAGCAGTTATTTCCTTCATATTAACTTGGGGGAAACGTGCGCAGAGCAGCAGTTACTTCCCTTCACATTAACATGGGAGAAACCAGCACAGAGCAGCATTTACTTCCCTTCAGATTAACATGGGGGAATCCCACACAGAGCAGCAGTTACTTCCCTTCAGATTAACATGGGGGAAACCCGCACAGGGCATTACTTACTACCTTTAACAGAAACATGTGGGCAATCTGCACAGAGCATTAGTTACTAGGGATGTGAATCGTTTTAGGACGATTAAAATTATCGTCTGATAATTTTAATATCGTCTTAAACCGTTATGGAACACAATACAATACAGATTCTAACGATTTATCGTTATAAATCGTTAGAATCGTGAGCCGGCACACTAAAACCCCCTAAAACCCACCCCCGACCCTTTAAATTAAATCCCCCACCCTCCCGAACCCCCCCCAAATAACTTAGATAACCTGCGGGTCCAGCGGCGGTCCGGAACGGCAGCGGTCCGGAACGGGCTCCTGCTCTGAATCTTGTCGTCTTCAGCCGGCGCCATTTTCCAAAATGGCGCCGAAAAATGGCGGCGGCCATAGACGGAAAAGATTGGATGGCAGGAGGTCCTTCTGGACCCCCGCTGGACTTTTGGCAAGTCTCGTGGGGGTCAGGAGGCCCCCCACAAGCTGGCCAAAAGTTCCTGGAGGTCCAACGGGGGTCAGGGAGCGATTTCCCGCCGCGAATCGTTTTCGTACGGAAAATGGCGCCGGCAGGAGATCGACTGCAGGAGGTCGTTCAGCGAGGTGCCGGAACCCTCGCTGAACGACCTCCTGCAGTCGATCTCCTGCCGGCGCCATTTTCCGTACGAAAACGATTCGCGGAGGGAAATCGCTCCCTGACCCCCGCTGGACCTCCAGGAACTTTTGGCCAGCTTGTGGGGGGCCTCCTGACCCCCACGAGACTTGCCAAAAGTCCAGCGGGGGTCCGGAAGGACCTCCTGCCGTCCAATCTTTTTCGTCTATGGCCGCCGCCATTTTTCGGCGCCATTTTGGAAAATGGCGCCGGCTGAAGACGACAAGATTCAGAGCAGGAGCCCGTTCCGGACCGCTGCCGTTCCGGACCGCCGCTGAACCCGCAGGTTATTTAAGTTATTTGGGGGGGGGGTTCGGGAGGGTGGGGGATTTAATTTAAAGGGTCGGGGGTTGGTTTTAGGGGGTTTTAATGTGCCGGTTTTTCTATTTTTCGATTTTTCGATTTTTAACGATTTTTAACGATTTTTCACGATATTTTACCCCCCCAAACGGCAACAATACGATTCCCTCCCCCTCCCAGCCGAAATCGATCGTTAAGACGATCGAGGACACGATTCACATCCCTATTAGTTACTACCTTTAACAGAAACCTGTGGGAACCTGCACAGAGCATTAGTTACTACCTTTAACAGAAACCTGTGGGCAATCTGCACAGAAAATTAGTTACTACCTTTAACAGAAACATGTGGGCAATCTGCACAGAGCATTAGTTACTACCTTTAACAGAAAAATGTGGGTAATCTGCACAGGGCATTAGTTACTACCTTTAACAGAAACATGTGGCCAATCTGCGAAGAGCATTAGTTACTACCTTTAACAGAAACATGTGGGCAATCTGCACAGAGCATTAGTTACTACCTTTAACAGAAAGATGTGGGTAATCTGCACAGGGCATTAGTTACTACCTTTAACAGAAACATGTGGGCAATCTGCACAGAGCATTAGTTACTACCTTTAACAGAAAAATGTGGGTAATCTGCACAGGGCATTAGTTACTACCTTTAACAGAAACATATGGGCAATCTGCGAAGAGCATTAGTACTACCTTTAACAGAAACATGTGGGCAATCTGCACAGAGCATTAGTTACTACCTTTAACAGAAAGATGTGGGTAATCTGCACAGGGCATTAGTTACTACCTTTAACAGAAACATGTGGGCAATCTGCACAGAGCATTATTTACTACCTTTAATAGAAAGATCGGGTAACATGCTGGGACTGTGTCTACCCTGAAAGAAACATGTGATTAATATGCACAGAGTAGCAGTTAATGCCCTTAGCAGAAATATGGGACCCAGGATACCAAGGATGATGATAGGAAAACCAGGAGAGGGTGAGAGCATCTGCTGCGGATCTTGGGGGTGGTTACTTCTGTTCCTCAGATCTGGGTCTATATCTCCTGATGTGGGATGTTACTTTTACATGAAGATCACATTATGTCATACAATGTAACATAGATCCCACTGTGACTCTCTCACCCGGAGGCTCTAAATGGGAAGGTTTTAATGGAAAAGGAAATCCTCAGACTGGACAGAAATCTCATGATGATCTGGAGTGTGATTCTCATCCTAGTGTCTCACTATAAAGTGACTTTCCCATCCTGTGACATTCCCGGGAGAATGTATTCCTAATCTCACTGCTCTCTTTCTTTCATTTAGAACAATCCCAACAATAATACTACTGAGGTAAGCCTAAGCTTTAGATCCAGATAATTATTCACATCAATTGTTCTGAGGTTTACATTTCTGTTTCTGTCTCAGAAAATTACTTTTTCTAAACTCTTTTTCTATTGACACTTGTCTGTGGGCAATCTGATTGAAAAATGGCCAGAGCAGCAATTACTTCCCTTCACATTAACATGGGGGAAACCTGCACAGAGCAGCAGTTACTTCCCTTCAAATTAAAATGGGGGAAAACTGCACAGAGCAGCGGTTACTTCCCTTCACATTAACATGGGGGAAACCTGTACAAAGCAGTAGTTACTTTCCTTCACATTAAAATGGGGGAAAACTGCACAGAGCAGCGGTTACTTCCCTTCACATTAACATGGGAGAAACCCGCACAGGGCAGTGGTTACTTCCCTTTACATTAAAATGTGGGACACCCGCACAGAGCATTAGTTACTACCTTTAACAGAAACATGTGGCCAATCTGCACAGAGCATTAGTTACTACCTTTAACAGAAACATGTGGGCAATCTGCACAGAGCATTAGTTACTACCTTTAATAGAAAGATCGGGTAACATGCTAGGACTGTTAGTCTCTACCCTTGAAATAAACATGTGAGTAATATACACAGAGTAGCAGTTAATGCCCTAAACTGAAATATGGGACCCAGAATACCGAGGATGATGATAGGAAAACCAGGAGAGGGTGAGAGCGTTTGCTGCGGATCTTGGGGGGTTTTACTTCTGATCCTCAGATCTGGGTCTATATCTCCTGATGTGGGACGTTACATTTACATGAAGATCCCATTATGTCGTGCACTGTAACAAAGATCCCACTGTGACTCTCTCACCCGGAGGCTCTAAATGGGAAGGTTTTAATGCAAAAGCAAATCCTCAGACTGGACAGAAATCTCATGGTGATCTGGAGTGTGATTCTCATCCTAGTGTCTCCCTATAAAGTGACTTTCCTATCCTGTGACCTTCCCGGGAGAATTTATTCCTAATCTCACTGCTGTCTTTCTTTCATTTAGAACAATCTCAACAATAATACTACTGAGGTAAGCCTAAACTTTAGATCCTGATAATTATTCACATCAATTGTTCTGAGCTTTAAATTGCTGTTACACTCTCAGAAAATTACTATTTCTAAACTCTTTTTCTATTGACTCTTGTCTGTGGGCAATCTGATTGAAAAACGGCCTGTGAAATAAAAATCCTGATTTTACTAATTTTAAAAGCTTACATTCATTACCAATATTTCTGAGGGGAAAGAGTAAATAAGAGAAAGTTCGAGTCACTGTTCCAGTCCCCTTCTAGTCTGCCCTTTTTAGATTTTTCAGCTCTGATTTTCTGCCATTTTGGACAGATGATCATAAAACTTCTCACTCTCAAACCTGCACCAGCTTTGTATCTCTGAATGTTACTGCAGGGAGTGGCGGTTACTGTCCTTATCATTAAAATGCAGGTAAAATGTGGGGAGTGGCAGTAACTACCCTTAACAGTAACATAGGTTAAATTGTACAGAACAGAAGGTAATAACCCTAAAATGGGGGTAATCTGCACAGAGTAGCAGTTACTTCCCTTCACATTAACATGGGGGAAACATGCACAGAGCAGCAGTTACTTCCCTTCACATTAACATGGGGGAAACCCACACAGAGCAGCAGTTACTTCCCTTCACATTAACATGGAGTAAAACTGCACAGAGCAGCAGTTACCTCCCTTCACATTAACATGGGGGAATCCCGCACAGTTACTTCCCTTCACATTAACATTGGAGAAACCCACACAGAGCAGCAGTTACTACCCTTCCCATTAACATGGGGGACACCCGCACAGAGCATTAGTTACTACCTTTAACAGAAACCTGAGGGCAATCTGCACAGATCATTAGTTACTACCTTTAACAGAAATATGTGGACAATCTGCACAGAGCATTAGTTACTAATTTTAAAAGAAACATGTGGGCAATCTGCTCAGAGCATTAGTTACTACCTTTAACAGGAACATGTGGGCAATCTGCACAGAACATTAGTTACTACCTTTAACAGAAACATGTGGGCAATCTGCACAGAACATTAGTTACTACCTTTAACAGAAAGATGTGGATAATCTGCACAGGGCATTAGTTTTTACCTTTAACAGAAACATGTTGGTAATCTGCACAGAGCATTAGTTACTACCTTTAACAGAAACATGTGGGCAATCTGCACAGAGCATTATTTACTACCTTTAACAGAAACATGTGGGCAATCTGCACAGAGAATTAGTTACTACCTTTAACAGAAACATGTGGGCAATCTGCACAGAGCATTAGTTACTACCTTTAACAGAAACATGTGTGCAATCTGCACAGAGCATTAGTTACTACCTTTAACAGAAACATGTGGGCAATCTGCACAGAGCATTAGTTACTACCTTTAACAGAAACATGTGGGCAATCTGCACAGAGAATTAGTTACTACCTTTAATAGAAAGATATGGTAACATGCTGGGATTGTGTCTACCCTGAAAGAAACATGTGATTAATATGCACAGAGTAGCAGTTAATGCCCTTAACTGAAATATGGGACCCAGGATACCAAGGATGATGATAGGAAAACCAGGAGAGGGTGAGAGCATCTGCTGCGGATCTTGGGGGTGCTTACTTCTGTTCCTCAGATCTGGGTCTATATCTCCTGATGTGGGACGTTACTTTTACATGAAGATCACATTATGTCATGCACTGTAACACAGATCCCACTGTGACTCTCTCACCCGGAGGCTCTAAATGGGAAGGTTTTAATGCAAAAGGAAATCCTCAGACTGGACAGAAATCTCATGATGATCTGGAGTGTGATTCTCATCCTAGTGTCTCCCTATAAAGTGACTTTCCCATCCTGTGACCTTCCTGGGAGAATTTATTCCTAATTACACTGCTCTCTTTCTTTCATTTAGAACAATCCCAACAATAATACTACTGTGGTAATCCTAAGCTTTAGATCCTGATAATTATTCACATCAATTGTTCTGAGGTTTAAATTTCTGTTACTGTCTCAGAAAATTACTTTTTCTAAACTCTTTTTCTATTGACACTTGTCTGTGGGCAATCTGATTGAAAAATGTCCAGAGTAGCAGTTACTTCCCTTCACATTAACATGGGGGAAACCTGCACAGAGCAGCAGTTACTTTCCTTCACATTAAAATGGGGGAAAACTGCACAGAGCAGCGGTTACTTCCCTTCACATTAACATGGGAGAAACCCGCACAGGGCAATGGTTACTTCCCTTCACATTAAAATGGGGAAAACCCGCACAGAGCAGTACTTACTTCCCTTCACATTAACATGGGGGAAACCCGCACAGAGCAGCAGTTACTGCCCTTCACATTAACATGGGAGAAACCTGCACAGAGGAGCAGTAACTTCCCTTTACATGAACATGGGGGAAACGTGCACAGAGCAGCAGTTACTTCCCTTCACATTAACATGGGGGAAACACGCACAGAGCAGCAGTTACTTCCCTTCACATTAACATGGGGGAAACACGCACAGAGCAGCAGTTACTTCCCTTCACATTAACATGGGGGAAACCTGCACAGAGAAGCAGTTACTTCCATTCACATTAACATGGGTGAAACACGCACAGAGCAGCAGTTACTTCCCTTCACATTAACATGGGGGAAACCTGCACAGAGCAGCAGTTACGTCACTTCACATTAACATGGGGGAAATCTGCACAGAGAAGCAGTTACTTCTCTTCTCATTAACATGGGGAAATCCTGCACAGAGCAGCAGTTACTTCCCTTCTCATTAACATGGGGGAAACCTGCACAGAGCAGCAGTTACTTCCCTTCACATTAACATGGGCGAAACCTGCACAGAGCAGCAGTTACTTCCCTTCACATTAACATGGGGGAAATCTGCACAGAGAAGCAGTTACTTCTCTTCTCATTAACATGGGGGAAATCTGCACAGAGCAGCAGTTACTTCCCTTCACATTAACATGGGGGAAATCCTGCCCAGAGCAGCAGTTACTTCCCTTCTCATTAATATGGGGGAAACCCGCAAAGAGCAGCAGTTATTTCCTTCATATTAACTTGGGGGAAACGTGCACAGAGCAGCAGTTACTTCCCTTCAGATTAACATGGGAGAAACCAGCACAGAGCAGCATTTACTTCCCTTCAGATTAACATGGGGGAATCCCGCACAGAGCAGCAGTTACTTCCCTTCACATTAACATGGGAGAAACGAGCACAGAGCAGCAGTTACTTCCCTTCAGATTAACATGGGGGAAACCCGCACAGGGCATTACTTACTACCTTTAACAGAAACCTGTGGACAATCTGCTCAGAGCATTAGTTTCTACCTTTAACAGAAACCTGTGGGCAATCTTCACAGAACATTAGTTACTATCTTTAACAGAAACATGTGGGCAATCTGCACAGAGCATTAGTTACTACCATTAACAGAAACCTGTGGGCAATCTTCACAGAACATTAGTTACTATCTTTAACAGAAACATGTGGGCAATCTGCACAGAGCATTAGTTACTACCTTTAACAGAAACATGTGGGCAATCTGCACAGAACATTAGTTACTATCTTTAACAGAAACATATGGGCAATCTGCACAGAGCATTAGTTACTACCTTTAACAGAAAAATGTGGGTAATCTGCACAGGGCATTAGTTACTACCTTTAACAGAAACATGTGGGCAATCTGCGAAGAGCATTAGTTACTACCTTTAACAGAAAAATGTGGGTAATCTGCACAGGGCATTAGTTACTACCTTTAACAGAAACATGTGGGCAATCTGCACAGAGGATTATTTACTACCTTTAACAGAAACATGTGGGCAATCTGCACAGAGCATTAGTTACTACCTTTAATAGAAAGATCGGGTAACATGCTGGGACTGTGTCTACCCTGAAAGAAACATGTGATTAATATGCACAGAGTAGCAGTTAATGCCCTTAACTGAAATATGGGACCCAGGATACCAAGGATGATGATAGTAAAACCAGGAGAGGGTGAGAGCGTCTGCTGCGGATCTTGGGGGTGGTTACTTCTGTTCCTCAGATCTGGGTCTATATCTCCTGATGTGGGACGTTACTTTTACATGAAGATCACATTATGTCATGCAATGTAACACAGATCCCACTGTGACTCTCTCACCCGGAGGTTCTAAATGGGAAGGTTTTAATGCAAAAGGAAATCCTCAGACTGGACAGAAATGTCATGATGATCTGGAGTGTGATTCTCATCCTAGTGTCTCACTATAAAGTGACTTTCCCATCATGTGACCTTCCCGGGAGAATTTATTCCTAATCTCACTGCTCTCTTTCTTTCATTTAGAACAATCCCAACAAAAATACTACTGAGGTAAGCCTAAACTTTAGATCCTGATAAGTATTCACATCAGTTGTTCTGAGGTTTACATTTCTGTTACTGTCTCTGAAAATTACTTTTTCTAAACTCTTTTTCTATTGACTCTTGTCTGTGGGCAATCTGATTGAAAAATGGCCGGTGAAATAAAAATCCTGATTTTAATAATTTTAAAAGCTTACATTCATTACCAATATTTCTGTGGGGAAAGAGTAAATAAGAGAAAGTTCGAGTCACTGTCCCAATCCCCTTCTAGTCTGCCCTTTTTAGATTTTTCAGCTCTGATTTTCTGCCATTTTGGACAGATGATCATAAAACCTCTCACTCTCAAACCTGCACCAGCTTTGTATCTCTGAATGTTACTGCAATGAGTGGCAGTTACTGTCCTTAACAGTAAAATGCAGGTAAAATATGGGGAGTGGTAGTAACTACCCTTAACAGTAACATAGGTTAAATTGTACAGAACAGAAGGTAATAACCCTAAAATGGGGGTAATCTGCATAGAGCAGCAGTAAATACTCTTCACATTAACATGGGGGAAACCCGCACAGAGCAGCATTTACTTCCCTTCACATTAACATGGGGGAAACCTGCACAGAGCAGCAGTTACTTCCCTTCACATTAACATGGGGGAAACCCGCACAGAGCAGCAGTTACTTCCCTTCACATTAACATGGGGGAATCCCGCACAGTTACTTCCCTTCACATTAACATAGGAGAAACCCGCACAGAGCAGCAGTTACTACCCTTCCCATTAACATGGGGGACACCCGCACAGAGCATTAGATACTACCTTAACAGAAACCTGTGGGCAATCTGCACAGAGCATTAGTTACTACCTTTAACAGAAACATGTGGGCAATCTGCTCAGAGCATTAGTTACTACCTTTAACAGAAACATGTGGGCAATCTGCACAGAGCATTAGTTACTACCTTTAACAGAAACATGTGGGCAACCTGCACAGAGCATTAGTTCCTACCTTTAACAGAAGCATGTGTGCAATCTGCACAGAGCATTAGTTACTACCTTTAACAGAAACATGTGGGCAATCTGCACAGAGCATTAGTTACTACCTTTAACAGAAATATGTGGGTAATCTGCACAGGGCATTAGTTACTACCTTTAACAGAAATATGTGGGTAATCTGCACAGGGCATTAGTTACTACCTTTAACAGAAACATGTGGGTAATCTGCACAGAGCATTATTTACCACTTTTAACAGAAACATGTGAGCAATCTGCACAGAGCATTAGTTACTACCTTTAACAGAAACATGTGGGCAACCTGCACAGAGCATTAGTTACTACCTTTAACAGAAATATGTGGGTAATCTGCACAGGGCATTAGTTACTACCTTTAACAGAAACATGTGGGTAATCTGCACAGAGCATTAGTTACCACTTTTAACAGAAGCATGTGTGCAATCTGCACAGAGCATTAGTTACTACCTTTAACAGAAACATGTGGGCAATCTGCCCAGAGAATTAGTTACTACCTTTAATAGAAACATGTGGGCAATCTGCACAGAGCATTAGTTACTACCTTTAATAGAAATATCGGGTAAAATGCTGGGACTGTCAGACACTACCCTTGGAATGAACATGCGAGTAATATACACAGTTAATTCACTTAACTGAAATATGGGACCCAGAATACCAAGGATGATGATAGAAAAACCAGGACAGGGTGAGGACGTCTGCTGCGGATCTTGGGGGGTTTTACTTCTGATCCTCAGATCTGGGTCTATATCTCCTGATGTGGGATGTTACTTTTACATGAAGGTCACATTATGTCATGCACTGTAACACAGATCCCACTGTGACTCTCTCACCCGGAGGCACTGAATGGGAAGGTTTTAATTCAAAAGCAAATCCTCAGACTGGAGAGAAATCTCATGGTGATCTGGAGTGTGATTCTCATCCTAGTGTCTCCCTATAAAGTAACTTTCCCATCCTGTGACCTTCCCGGGAGAATTTATTCCTAATCTCACAACTCTCTTTCTTTCATTTAGAACAATCCGAACAATAATACTACTGTGGTAAGCCTAAGCTTTAGATACTGATAATTATTCACATCAATTGTTCTGAGGTTTAAATTTCTGTTACTGTCTCAGAAAATTACTTTTTCTAAACTCTTTTTCTATTGACACTTGTCTGTGGGCAATCTGATTGAAAAATGGCCAGTTACTTCCCTTCACATTAACATGGGGGAAACCTGTACAGAGCAGCAGTTACTTTCCTTCACATTAAAATGGGGGGAAACTGCACAGAGCAGCAGTTACTTCCCTTCACATTAACATGGGAGAAACCCGCACAGGGCAGTGGTTACTTCCCTTCACATTAAAATGGGGAAAACCCGCACAGAGCAGTACTTACTTCCCTTCACATTAACATGGGGGAAACCCACACAGAGCAGCAGTTACTGCCCTTCACATTAACATGGGAGAAACCTGCACAGAGGAGCAGTAACTTCCCTTTACATGAACATGGGGGAACGTGCACAGAGCAGCAGTTACTTCCCTTCACATTAACATGGGGGAAACCAGCACAGAGAAGCAGTTACTTCCATTCACATTAACATGGGTGAAACACGCACAGAGCAGCAGTTACTTCCCTTCACATTAACATGGGGGAAATCTGCACAGAGAAGCAGTTACTTTTCTTCTCATTAACATGGGGAAATCCTGCACAAAGCAGCAGTTACTTCCCTTCTCATTAATATGGGGGAAACCCGCACAGAGCAGCAGTTATTTCCTTCATATTAACTTGGGGGAAATGTGCACAGAGCAGCAGTTACTTCCCTTCACATTAACATTGGAGAAACCAGCACAGAGCAGCATTTACTTCCCTTCAGATTAACATGGGGGAATCCTGCACAGAGCAGCAGTTACTTCCCTTCACATTAACATGGGGGAAACGAGCACAGAGCAGCAGTTACTTCCCTTCAGATTAACATGGGGGAAACCCGCACAGGGCATTACTTACTACCTTTAACAGAAACCTGTGGACAATCTGCTCAGAGCATTACTTACTACCTTTAACAGAAACATATGGGCAATCTGCACAGAGCATTAGTTACTACCTTTAACAGAAAAATGTGGGTAATCTGCACAGGGCATTAGTTACTACCTTTAACAGAAACATGTGGGCGATCTGCGAAGAGCATTAGTTACTACCTTTAACAGAAAAATGTGGGTAATCTGCACAGGGCATTAGTTACTACCTTTAACAGAAACATGTGGGCAATCTGCACAGAGCATTAATTACTACCTTTAACAGAAAGATGTGGGTAATCTGCACAGGGCATTAGTTACTACCTTTAACAGAAAGATGTGGGCAATCTGCACAGAGCAATATTTACTACCTTTAATAGAAAGATGTGGGTAATCTGCACAGGGCATTAGTTACTACCTTTAACAGAAACATGTGGGCAATCTGCACAGAGAATTAGTTACTACTTTTAATAGAAAGATCAGGTAACATGCTGGGACTGTGTCTACCCTGAAAGAAACATGTGATTAATATGCACAGAGTAGCAGTTAATGCCCTTAACTGAAATATGGGACCCAGGATACCAAGGATGATGATAGGAAAACCAGGAGAGTGTGAGAGCATCTGCTGCGGATCTTGGGGGTGGTTACTTCTGTTCCTCAGATCTGGGTCTATATCTCCTGATGTGGGACGTTACTTTTACATGAAGATCACATTATGTCATGCAATGTAACACAGATCCCACTGTGACTCTCTCACCCGGAGGCTCTAAATGGGAAGGTTTTAATGCAAAAGGAAATCCTCAGACTGGACAGAAATCTCATGATGATCTGGAGTGTGATTCTCATCCTAGTGTCTCATTATAAAGTGACTTTCCCATCCTGTGACCTTCCCGGGAGAATTTATTCCTAATCTCACTGCTCTCTTTCTTTCATTTAGAACAATCCGAACAATAATACTACTGTGGTAAGCCTAAGCTTTAGATACTGATAATTATTCACATCAATTGTTCTGAGGTTTAAATTTCTGTTACTGTCTCAGAAAATTACTTTTTCTAAACTCTTTTTCTATTGACACTTGTCTGTGGGCAATCTGATTGAAAAATGGCCAGTTACTTCCCTTCACATTAACATGTGGGAAACCTGTACAGAGCAGCAGTTACTTTCCTTCACATTAAAATGGGGGGAAACTGCACAGAGCAGCGGTTACTTCCCTTCACATTAACATGGGAGAAACCCGCACAGGGCAGTGGTTACTTCCCTTCACATTAAAATGGGGAAAACCCGCACAGAGCAGTACTTACTTCCCTTCACATTAACATGGGGGAAACCCGCACAGAGCAGCAGTTACTGCCCTTCACATTAACATGGGAGAAACCTGCACAGAGGAGCAGTAACTTCCCTTTACATGAACATGGGGGAAACGTGCACAGAGCAGCAGTTACTTCCCTTCACATTAACATGGGGGAAACCAGCACAGAGAAGCAGTTACTTCCATTCACATTAACATGGGTGAAACACGCACAGAGCAGCAGTTACTTCCCTTCACATTAACATGGGGGAAATCTGCACAGAGAAGCAGTTATTTTTCTTCTCATTAACATGGGGAAATCCTGCACAAAGCAGCAGTTACTTCCCTTCTCATTAATATGGGGGAAACCCGCACAGAGCAGCAGTTATTTCCTTCATATTAACTTGGGGGAAATGTGCACAGAGCAGCAGTTACTTCCCTTCACATTAACATTGGAGAAACCAGCACAGAGCAGCATTTACTTCCCTTCAGATTAACATGGGGGAATCCTGCACAGAGCAGCAGTTACTCTCCTTCACATTAACATGGGGGAAACGAGCACAGAGCAGCAGTTACTTCCCTTCAGATTAACATGGGGGAAACCCGCACAGGGCATTACTTACTACCTTTAACAGAAACCTGTGGACAATCTGCTCAGAGCATTAGTTACTACCTTTAACAGAAACCTGTGGGCAATCTTCACAGAACATTAGTTACTACCTTTAACAGAAACATGTGGGCAATCTGCACAGAGCATTAGTTACTACCTTACCAGAAAAATGTGGGTAATCTGCACAGGGCATTAGTTACTACCTTTAACAGAAACATGTGGGCAATCTGCGAAGAGCATTAGTTACTACCTTTAACAGAAAGATGTGGGTAATCTGCACAGGGCATTAGTTACTACCTTTAACAGAAACATGTGGGCAATCTGCACAGAGCATTAGTTACTACCTTTAACAGAAAGATGTGGGTAATCTGCACAGGGCATTAGTTACTACCTTTAACAGAAAGATGTGGGCAATCTGCACAGAGAATTAGTTACTACTTTTAATAGAAAGATCGGGTAACATGCTGGGACTGTGTCTACCCTGAAAGAAACATGTGATTAATATGCACAGAGTAGCAGTTAATGCCCTTAACTGAAATATGGGACCCAGGATACCAAGGATGATGATAGGAAAACCAGGAGAGTGTGAGAGCATCTGCTGCGGATCTTGGGGGTGGTTACTTCTGTTCCTCAGATCTGGGTCTATATCTCCTGATGTGGGACGTTACTTTTACATGAAGATCACATTATGTCATGCAATGTAACACAGATCCCACTGTGACTCTCTCACCCGGAGGCTCTAAATGGGAAGGTTTTAATGCAAAAGGAAATCCTCAGACTGGACAGAAATCTCATGATGATCTGGAGTGTGATTCTCATCCTAGTGTCTCACTATAAAGTGACTTTCCCATCCTGTGACCTTCCCGGGAGAATTTATTCCTAATCTCACTGCTCTCTTTCTTTCATTTAGAACAATCCCAACAATAATACTACTGAGGTAAGCCTAAACTTTAGATCCATGGTTCACAGAATCTCATGAATGGGATACAACAATATCAGGCCACAACTTGTTAAGGAAGGACAGAGAGGATAGAAAAGGTGGAGGTGTGGCTCTTTATGTCAGAAACAACATCCAAGCATCTGAGCTACAAGGAAGTTGGGGTAAAGAAGAAGCTCTATGGGTCGACCTAAAAAAAGATGACGGAGTGTCCATTTATATTGGAGTGGTGTACAGGCCTCCAAACCAAAAGGAAGAGCTGGACAGAGATCTGATTGAAGACATCCATAAGATAGGCAGGAAGGGAGAAGTGGTGATCGTGGGTGACTTTAATATGCCAGATGTAGACTGGAAAATCCCATCTGCAGAAACTAAAAATAGTAGAGCAATAATGGATGCCATGCAAGTATCTTTGTTCAAACAAATGGTGTTGGAACCCACGAGAGAAGGTGCTATACTCGACTTATTGCTCAATAATGCAGATAGGGGCGGATTTTCAGAGCCCTGCTCGCGTAAATCCGCCCAAAACCGGGCGGATTTACGCGAGCAGGGCCCTGCGCGCCGGTGAGCCTATTTTACATAGGCTCACCGGCGCGCGCAGAACCCCGGGACTCGCGTAAGTCCCGGGGGTTTCGGAGTGGGCGTGTCGGGAGGCGTGTCGGGGGGCGGGGCCGGAGCGCGCGGCGTTGCGGGGGCGTGTCGGCAGCATTTTGGGGGCGGGGACGGGGGCGTGGCTACGGCCCGGGGGCGTGGCCGCGCCCTCCGTACCCACCCCCAGGTCGCGGCCCGGCGCGCAGGAGGCCCGCTGGCGCGCGGGGATTTACGCCTCCCTCCGGGAGGCGTAAATCCCCCGACAAAGGTAGGATGGGGGTTTAGACAGGGCCGGGCGGGTGGGTTAGGTAGGGGAAGGGAGGGGAAGGTGAGGGGAGGGCAAAGGAAAGTTCCCTTCTAGGCCGCTCCAATTTCGGAGCGGCCTAGGAGGGAACAGGGGTAGGCTGCGCGGCTCGGCGCCCGCAGGCTATACGAAATCGATAGCCTTGCGCGCGCCGATCCAGGATTTTAGCTGATACGCGCGACTACGCGCGTATCTACTAAAATCCAGCGTACTTTTGTTTGCGCCTGGAGCGCAAACAAAAGTAGGCTGTTCGCGCTCGTCTGAAAATCTACCCCTCAATGTCTCAGATGTCCAGGTGGGCGCCCACCTCAGCAGCAGTGATCATCGAACGGTATGGTTTAATATCACTAATAGAATAGGGAAAAGAACCACAAAGACCCGAGTTTTACAGTTCAAAAACACGGACTTTGAGGAAATGGGAAAGTACCTGGAGGAAGAACTTAAAGGATGGGAGAACGAGAGAGATGTGGATCAGCAGTGGACCAATCTAAAAGGAGCAATCACCAAGGCAACTGCTCTATATGTTAGAAACATAAAGAAAAGCAAAAGAAAATTGAAACCTATCTGGTTCTCAAAGGAGGTGGCTGACAAAATTAAAGCTAAAAGAACAGCATTCAAGAAATATAAAGGATCCCAAAGGGAGGAGCACAAAGAAGAATATTTGTATCAACTGAGGGAGACGAAGAAAACAATCAAGTTGGCAAAAAATCAAGCAGAAGAGAGGATTGCCAAGGAGATAAAAAATGGTGACAAAACATTTTTCAGATACATCAGCGAAAAGGGAAAGGTCCAAAGTGGTATAGTGAAATTGAAAGGTGGTAATGATCAATGTGTGGAGACAGATGAAGAAATGGCAGAAATATTAAACGAATACTTCAGCTCTGTGTTCACTAAAGAAGACCCTGGAGAAGGACCATCTCTACACAACATGAAACTAGAGGGAAGTGGAATAGATGAAAATCCTTTTACAGTAGAAAATGTGTGGGAAGAGCTAAAGAACCTGAAAGTGGACAAAGCCATGGGGCCTGATGGGATTCATCCAAGGATATTGAGGGAGCTCAGAGATGTTCTGGCGGGTCCGCTGTGTGACCTGTTCAATAGATCCCTAGAAACGGGAGTGGTGCCGAGAGATTGGAGAAGAGCGGTGGTGGTCCCGCTTCACAAGAGTGGGAACAGGGAGGAGGCTGGCAACTACAGGCCGGTTAGCCTCACTTCGGTGGTGGGAAAAGTAATGGAGTCTCTGCTTAAAGAGAGAATAGTGAACTATCTACAGTCCGGAGAATTGATGGACCAGAGGCAACATGGATTCACCAGGGGAAGATCCTGTCAGACAAATATGATTGACTTTTTTGACTGGGTAACCAAGGAATTGGATCAAGGAAGAGCGCTCGATGTCATATACTTGGATTTCAGCAAAGCTTTTGATACGGTTCCGCACAGGAGACTGGTGAATAAAACGAGAAGCTTGGGAGTGAGTGGCAAGGTGGTGACCTGGATTGCAAATTGGTTGACGGACAGAAGACAATGTGTGATGGTAAACAGAACCTTCTCTGAAGAGAGAGCGGTTTTAAATGGTGTACCGCAAGGATCGGTGTTGGGACCGGTCCTGTTCAATATCTTTGTGAGCGACATTGCGGACGGGATAGAAGGTAAGGTTTGTCTTTTTGCGGATGACACTAAGATCTGCAACAGAGTGGACACGCCAGAAGGAGTGGAGAGAATGAGACGGGATCTAAGGAAACTGGAAGAGTGGTCGAAGATATGGCAGCTGAGATTCAATGCCAAGAAGTGCAAAGTCATGCATATGGGGAGCGGAAATCCGAATGAACTGTATTCGATGGGGGGGGGAAAGGCTGACGTGCACGGAGCAGGAGAGGGACCTTGGGGTGATAGTGTCTAATGATATGAAGTCTGCGAAACAATGCGACAAGGCGATAGCAAAAGCCAGAAGAATGCTGGGCTGCATAGAGAGAGGAATATCGAGTAAGAAAAGGGAAGTGATTATTCCCTTGTACAGGTCCTTGGTGAGGCCTCACCTGGAGTACTGTGTTCAGTTCTGGAGACCGTATCTACAAAAAGACAAAGACAAGATGGAAGCGGTACAGAGAAGGGCAACCAGGAAGGTGGAGGATCTTCATCGCATGACGTACGAGGAGAGATTGAAGAATCTAAATATGTACACCCTGGAGGAAAGGAGGAGCAGAGGTGATATGATACAGACTTTCAGATACTTGAAAGGTTTTAATGATCCAAAGGCAACGACAACCTTTACCATAAGAAAAAAATCAGCAGAACCAGGGGTCACGATTTGAAGCTCCAGGGAGGAAGATTCAGAACCAATGTCAGGAAGTATTTCTTCACGGAGAGGGTGGTGGATGCCTGGAATGCCCTTCCGGAGGAAGTGGTGAAGACCAGAACTGTGAAGGACTTCAAAGGGGCGTGGGATAAACACTGTGGATCCATAAAGTCAAGAGGCCGCCAATGAAGAGTAGGTGACTCGCCAGAATGATGGCTACTGCCTGGAGACAATACCCTTATTCAATAAACATACACATGGTTACTGTGACTCCAACATCACTCTAAGCTTCAACAGCAAGAGGAAATGTGGAAAAAAGGATTTGCACTCACAAAGACGGGAGTAGCTGGCTTGTTACGGCGGTTACTACCCCAAACCAAATATCCAAATTACTACCTCCACCTTCCTCTATTCCTGATGCCTTTCAACTAGCTTGATCACTCCATTCTTATACTTCACTTTCAATGCATATCCAGCATAGTTCTCTGCTTCAACGGCAGGGGAGAAGAAAAGCTGTTACTTCACGCATCCAGCAGAGCTCTCTGCTTAAACGGCAGGGGAGAAGAAAAAAGGGTTCGCACTCACAAAGCGGGGAGTAGCTGGCTTGTTACGGCGGTTACTACCCCAAACCAAATGTACCTGATACTTCACTCTTGACGCATAACCAGCGTGGCTCTCTGCTTCAACGGCATGGGAGAAAGACTGATGCATCACGAGTTTCCAGCGTAGCTCTCTGCTTTAACGGCAGGGGAAAAGAAAAACTGATACTTCACGCATATCCAGCATAACTTCAACGGCAGGGGAGAAGAAAAAAGGATTCACACTCACAAAGCGGGGAGTAGCTGGCTTGTTACGGCGGTTACTACCCCAAACCAAATGTGCCTGATACTTCACTTTTCATGCATATCCAGCATAGCTCTCTGCTTCAACGGCAGGGGAGAAGAAAAAAACTGATGCCTCACGCATATCCAGCATGGCTCCCTGCTTCAACGGCAGGGGAGAGGATAAACAACCAATGAGGGCTGTATAACATAATCTGGGTAAAAACAAATGGGCATGGGTGTAGCTTGCTTATTGCGGCGGTTACTACCCCTACTACCTCTAACTGATCAGGCTGGATATTTCACTTGGATGCAGCTCCATCGCCGCTCTCTCCATTGATGGTGGGGGTGGAAGGGAAATAGAACCAAGAGCTAAGAGAAACAGATAAGTATGAGAGAAAAAATGAGGGAAGCTTGCTGGGCAGACTGGATGGGCCAATTGGTCTTCTTCTGCCGTCATTTCTATGTTTCTATGTTTCTATATGTTATTCACATCAGTTGTTCTGAGGTTTACATTTCTGTTACTGTCTCAGAAAATTAATTTTTCTAAACTCTTTTTCTATTGACTCTTGTCTGTGGGCAATCTGATTGAAAAATGGCCGGTGAAATAAAAATCCTGATTTTAATAATTTTAAAAGCTTACATTCATTACCAATATTTCTGTGGGGAAAGAGTAAATAAGAGAAAGTTCGAGTCACTGTCCCAATCCCCTTCTAGTCTGCCCTTTTTAGATTTTTCAGCTCTGATTTTCTGCCATTTTGGACAGATGATCATAAAACCTCTCACTCTCAAACCTGCACCAGCTTTGTATCTCTGAATGTTACTGCAAGGAGTGGCGGTTACTGTCCTTAACAGTAAAATGCAGGTAAAATATGGGGAGTGGCAGTAACTACCCTTAACAGTAACATAGGTTAAATTGTACAGAACAGAAGGTAATAACCCTAAAATGGGGGTAATCTGCACAGAGCAGCAGTAAATACACTTCACATTAACATGGGGGAAACCCGCACAGAGCAGCATTTACTTCCCTTCACATTAACATGGGGGAAACCTGCACAGAGCAGCAGTTACTTCCCTTCACATTAACATGGGGGAACCTGCACAGAGCAGCAGTTACTTCCCTTCACATAAACATGGGGGAAACACGCACAGAGCAGCAGTTACTTCCCTTCCCATTAACATGGGGGACACCCGCACAGAGCATTAGATACTACCTTTAACAGAAACCTGTGGGCAATATGCACAGATCATTAGTTACTACCTTTAACAGAAAATGTGGGCAATCTGCACAGAGCATTAGTTACTACCTTTAACAGAAATATGTGGGTAATCTGCACAGGGCATTAGTTACTACCTTTAACAGCAACATGTGGGTAATCTGCACAGTGCATTAGTTACCACTTTTAACAGAAACACGTGAGCAATCTGCACAGAGCATAACTTACTACCTTTAACAGAAGCATGTGGGCAATCTGCACAGAGCATTAGTTACTACCTTTAACAGAAACATGTGGGCAATCTGCACAGAGCATTAGTTACTACCTTTAATAGAAAGATTGGGTAAAATGCTGGGACTGTCAGACTCTACCCTTGGAATAAACATGCGAGTAATATACACAGTTAATGCCCTTAACTGAAATATGGGACCCAGAATACCAAGGATGATGATAGGAAAACCAGGACAGAGTGAGAGCGTCTGCTGCGGATCTTGGGGGGGTTTACTTCTGATCCTCAGATCTGGGTCTATATCTCCTGATGTGGGACGTTACTTTTACATGAAGATCACATTATGTCATGCACTGTAACACAGATCCCACTGTGACTCTCTCACCCGGAGGCTCTAAATAGGAAGGTTTTAATTCAAAAGCAAATCCTCAGACTGGACAGAAATCTCATGGTGATCTGGAGTGTGATTCTCATCCTAGTGTCTCCCTATAAAGTGACTTTCCCATCCTGTGACCTTCCCGGGAGAATTTATTCCTAATCTCACTGCTCTCTTTCTTTCATTTAGAACAATCCCAACAATAATACTACTATGGTAAGCCTAAGCTTTAGATCCTGATAATTATTCACATCAATTGTTCTGAGGTTTAAATTTCTGTTACTGTCTCAGAAAATTACTTTTTCTAAACTCTTTTTCTATTGACACTTGTCTGTGGGCAATCTGATTGAAAAATGGCCAGTTACTTCCCTTCACATTAACATGGGGGAAAACCTGTACAGAGCAGCAGTTACTTTCCTTCACATTAAAATGGGGGAAAACTGCACAGAGCAGCGGTTACTTCCCTTCACATTAACATGGGAGAAACCCGCACAGAGCAGCAGTTACTTCCCTTCACATTAACAATGGGGAAACCTGCACAGAGCAGCAGTTTCTTCCCTTCACATTAACATGGGTGAAACACGCACAGAGCAGCAATTACTTCCCTTCACATTAACATGGGGGAAATCTGCACAGAGAAGCAGTTACTTCCATTCACATTAACATGGGGGAAACCTGCACAGAGAAGCAATTACTTCCCTTCACATTAACATGGGGAAATCCTGCACAGAGCAGCAGTTACTTCCCTTCTCATTAATATGGGGGAAACCCGCACAGAGCAGCAGTTATTTCCCTTCATATTAACTTGGGGGAAACCTGCACAGAGCAGCAGTAACTTCCCTTCACATTAACATGGGAGAAACCAGCACAGAGCAGCAGTTACTTCCCTTCAGATTAACATGGGGGAATCCCGCACAGAGCAGCAGTTACTTCCCTTCACATTAACATGGGAGAAACGAGCACAGAGCAGCAGTTACTTCCCTTCAGATTAACATGGGGGAAACCCGCACAGGGCATTACTTACTACCTTTAACAGAAACCTGTGGACAATCTGCTCAGAGCATTAGTTACTACCTTTAACAGAAACATGTGGGCAATCTGCGAAGAGCATTAGTTTCTACCTTTAACAGAAAGATGTGGGTAATCTGCACAGGGCATTAGTTACTACCTTTAACAGAAACATGTGGGCAATCTGCACAGAGCATTAGTTACTACCTTTAACAGAAACATGTGGGCAATCTGCACAGAGAATTAGTTACTACCTTTAACAGAAACATGTGGGCAATCTGCACAGAACATTAGTTACTACCTTCAACAGAAACATGTGGGCAATCTGCACAGAGCATTAGTTACTACCTTTAACAGAAACATGTGGGCAATCTGCACAGAACATTAGTTACTACCTTCAACAGAAACATGTGGGCAATCTGCACAGAGCATTAGTTACTACCTTTAACAGAAACATGTGGGCAATCTGCTCAGAGCATTAGTTACTACCTTTAACAGAAACATGTGGGCAATCTGCACAGATCATTAGTTACTACCTTTAACAGAAATATGTGGGTAATCTGCACAGGGCATTAGTTACTACCTTTAACAGAAACATGTGAGCAATCTGCACAGAGCATTAGTTACTACCTTTAAGAGAAACATGTGGGCAATCTGCACAGAGCATTAATTACTACCTTTTACAGAAAGATGTGGGTAATCTGCACAGGGCATTAGTTACTACCTTTAACAGAAACATGTCGGCAATCTGCACAGAGAATTAGTTACTACCTTTAATAGAAACATGTGGGTAATCTGCACAGAGCATTAGTTTCTACCTTTAACAGAAAGATCTGGTAACATGCTGGGACTGTCAGTCTCTACCCTTGAAAGAAACATGTGAGTAATATGCACAGAGTAGCAGTTAATGCCCTTAACTGAAATATGGGACCCAGAATACCAAGGATGATGATAGGAAAACCAGGACAGGGTGAGAGCGTCTGCTGCAGATCTTGGGGGGGTTTACTTCTGATCCTCAGATCTGGGTCTATATCTCCTGATGTGGGACGTTACTTTTACATAAAGATCACATTATGTCATGCACTGTAACACAGATCCCACTGTGACTCTCTCACCCAGAAGCTATAAATGGGAAGGTTTTAATGCAAAAGCAAATCCTCAGACTGGACAGAAATCTCATGGATCTGGAGTGTGATTCTCATCCTAGTGTCTCCCTATAAAGTGACTTTCCCATCCTGTGAACTTCCCGGGAGAATTTATTCCTAATCTCAATACTCTCTTTCTTTCATTTAGAACAATCCCAACAATAATACTACTGTGGTAAGCCTAAGCTTTAGATCCTGATAATTATTCACATCAATTGTTCTGAGGCTTAAATTTCTGTTACTGTCTCAGAAAATTACTTTTTCTAAACTCTTTTTCTATTGACTCTTGTCTGTGGGCAATCTGATTGAAAAATGGCCGGTGAAATAAAAATCCTGTTTTTACTAATTTTAAAAGTTTACATTCATTACCAATATTTCTGTGTGGAAAGAGTAAGTAAGAGAAAGTTCGAGTCACTGTCCCAATCCCCTTCTAGTCTGCCCTTTTTAGATTTTTCAGCTCTGATTTTCTGCCATTTTGGACAGATGATCATAAAACTTCTCACTCTCAAACCTGCACCAGCTTTGTATCTCTGAATGTTACTGCAGGGAGTGGCGGTTACTGTCCTTAACATTAAAATGCAGGTAAAATGTGGGGAGTGGCAGTAACTACCCTTAACAGTAACATAGGTTAAATTGTACAGAACAGAAGGTAATAACCCTAAAATGGGGGTAATCTGCACAGAGTAGCAGTTACTTCCCTTCACATTAACATGGGAGAAACCCGCACAGAGCAGCAGTTACTTCCCTTCACATTAACATAGAGGAAAACTGCACAGAGCAGCAGTTACTTCCCTTCACATTAACATAGGAGAAACCCACACAGAGCAGCAGTTACTACCCTTCCCATTAACATGGGGGACACCCGCACAGAGCATTAGTTACTACCTTTAACAGAAACCTGAGGGCAATCTGCACAGATCATTAGTTACTACCTTTAACAGAAATATGTGGGCAATCTGCACAGAGCACTAGTTAGTACCTTTAACAGAAACATGTGGGCAATCTCCTCAGAGCATTAGTTACTACCTTTAACAGAAACATGTGGGCACTCTGCACAGAGCATTAGTTACTACCTTTAACAGAAACATGTGGGCAATCTGCACAGAGCATTAGTTACTACCTTTAACAGAAACATGTGGGTAATCTGCACAGGGCATAAGTTACTACCTGTAACAGAAACATGGGGGCAATCTGCACAGAACATTAGTTACTAACTTTAACAGAAACATGTGGGCAATCTGCACAGAGCATTAGTTACTACCTTTAACAGAAACATGTGGGCAATTTGCACAGAGCATTAGTTACTACCTTTAACAGAAACATGTGGGCAATTTGCACAGAGCATTAGTTACTACTTTTAACAGAAACATGTGGGCAATCTGCACAGAGCATTAGTTACTACGTTTAACAGAAACATGTGGGCAATCTGCTCAGAGCATTAGTTACTACCTTTAACAGAAATATGTGAGCAATCTGCCAGAGCATTAGTTACTACCTTTTACAGAAACATGTGGGCAATCTGCACAGAGCATTAGTTACTACCTTTAACAGAAACATGTGGGCAATCTGCACAGAGCATTAGTTACCACCTTTAACAGAAACATGTGGGCAATCTGCACAGAGCATTAGTTACTACCTTTAACAGAAACATGTGGGCAATCTGCACAGAGCATTAGTTACTACCTTTAACAGAAACATGTGGGCAATCTGCACAGAACATTAGTTACTACCTTTAATAGAAAGATCGGGTAAAATGCTGGGACTGTCAGTCTCTACCCTTGAAATAAACATGTGAGTAATATACCCCGAGTAGCAGTTAATTCCCTTAACTGAAATATGGGACCCAGAATACCAAGGATGATGATAGGAAAACCAGGACAGGGTGAGAGCGTCTGCTGCCGATCTTGGGGGGTTTTACTTCTGATCCTCAGATCTGGGTCTATATCTCCTGATGTGGGACGTTACTTTTACATGAAGATCACATTATGTCATGCACTGTAACACAGATCCCACTGTGACTCTCTCACCCGGAGGCTCTAAATGGGAAGGTTTTAATGCAAAAGGAAATCCTCAGACTGGACAGAAATCTCATGATGATCTGGAGTGTGATTCTCATCCTAGTGTCTCACTATAAAGTGACTTTCCCATCCTGTGACCTTCCCGGGAAAATTTATTCCTAATCTCACGTCTCTCTTTCTTTCATTTAGAACAATCCCAACAATAATACTACTGTGGTAAGCCTAAGCTTTAGATCCTGATAATTATTCACATCAATTGTACTGAGGTTTAAATTTCTGTTACTGTCTCAGAAAATTACTTTTTCTAAACTCTTTTTCTATTGACACTTGTCTCTGGGCAATCTGATTGAAAAATGGCCAGAGCAGCAGTTACTTCCCTTCACATTAACATGGGGGAAACACGCACAGAGCAGCAATTACGTCCCTTCACATTAACATTGGGGAAAACTGCACAGAGCAGTAGTTACTTTCCCTTCACATTAACATGGGGGAAACCCGCACAGAGCAGCAGTTACTTCCCTTCACATTAACATGGGGGAAACCTGCACAGAGAAGCAATTACTTCCCTTCACATTAACATGGGGGAAACCTGCACAGAGCAGCAGTTACTTCTCTTCACATTAACATGGGGGAAATCCTGCACAGAGCAGCTGTTACTTCCCTTCAGATTAACATGGGGGAATCCCACACAGAGCAGCAGTTACTTCTCTTCACATTAACATGGGGGAAATCCTGCACAGAGCAGCAGTTACTTCCCTTCAGATTAACATGGGGGAAACCTGCACAGAGAAGCAATTACTTCCCTTCACATTAACATGGGGGAATCCCACACAGAGCAGCAGTTACTTCTCTTCACATTAACATGGGGGAAATCCTGCACAGAGCAGCAGTTACTTCCCTTCAGATTAACATGGGGGAATCCCACACAGAGCAGCAGTTACTTCCCTTCTCATTAATATGGGGAAAACCCGTATAGAGCAGAAGTTATTTCCTTCATATTAACTTGGGGGAAACGTGCGCAGAGCAGCAGTTACTTCCCTTCACATTAACATGGGAGAAACCAGCACAGAGCAGCATTTACTTCCCTTCAGATTAACATGGGGGAATCCCACACAGTGCAGCAGTTACTTCCCTTCAGATTAACATGGGGGAAACCCACACAGGGCATTACTTACTACCTTTAACAGAAACATGTGGGCAATCTGCACAGAGCATTAGTTACTAGGGATGTGAATCGTTTTAGGACGATTAAAATTATCGTCCGATAATTTTAATATCGTCTTAAACCGTTATGGAACACAATACAATACAGATTCTAACGATTTATCGTTATAAATCGTTAGAATCGTGAGCCGGCACACTAAAACCCCCTAAAAACCCACCCCCGACCCTTTAAATTAAATCCCCAACCCTCCCGAACCCCCCCCAAAATAACTTAAATAACCTGCGGGTCCAGCGGCAGTCCGGAACGGCAGCGGTCCGGAACGGGCTCCTGCTCTGAATCTTGTCGTCTTCAGCCGGCGCCATTTTCCAAAATGGCGCCGAAAAATGGCGGCGGCCATAGACGAAAAAGATTGGACGGCAGGAGGTCCTTCCGGACCCCCGCTGGACTTTTGGCAAGTCTCGTGGGGGTCAGGAGGCCCCCCACAAGCTGGCCAAAAGTTCCTGAAGGTCCAGCGGGGGTCAGGGAGCGATTTCCCGCCGCGAATCGTTTTCGTACGGAAAATGGCGCCGGCAGGAGATCGACTGCAGGAGGTCGTTCAGCGAGGCGCCGGAACCCTCGCTGAACGACCTCCTGCAGTCGATCTCCTGCCGGCGCCATTTTCCGTACGAAAACGATTCGCGGCGGGAAATCGCTCCCTGACCCCCGCTGGACCTCCAGGAACTTTTGGCCAGCTTGTGGGGGGCCTCCTGACCCCCACGAGACTTGCCAAAAGTCCAGCGGGGGTCCGGAAGGACCTCCTGCCGTCCAATCTTTTTCGTCTATGGCCGCCGCCATTTTTCGGCGCCATTTTGGAAAATGGCGCCGGCTGAAGACGACAAGATTCAGAGCAGGAGCCCGTTCCGGACCGCTGCCGTTCCGGACCGCCGCTGGACCCGCAGGTTATTTAAGTTATTTGGGGGGGGGTTCGGGAGGGTGGGGGATTTAATTTAAAGGGTCGGGGGTGGGTTTTAGGGGGTTTTAATGTGCCGGTTTTTCGATTTTTCGATTTTAACGATTTTTAACGATTTTTCACGATATTTACCCCCCCAAACGGCAACAATACGATTCCCTCCCCCTCCCAGCTGAAATCGATCGTTAAGACGATCGAGGACACGATTCACATCCCTATTAGTTACTACCTTTAACAGAAACCTGTGGGAACCTGCACAGAGCATTAGTTACTACCTTTAACAGAAACCTGTGGGCAATCTGCACAGAAAATTAGTTACTACCTTTAACAGAAACATGTGGGCAATCTGCACAGAGCATTAGTTACTACCTTTAACAGAAACATGTGGGCAATCTGCACAGGGCATTAGTTTACTACCTTTAACAGAAACATGTGGCCAATCTGCGAAGAGCATTAGTTACTACCTTTAACAGAAACATGTGGGCAATCTGCACAGAGCATTAGTTACTACCTTTAACAGAAAGATGTGGGTAATCTGCACAGGGCATTAGTTACTACCTTTAACAGAAACATGTGGGCAATCTGCACAGAGCATTAGTTACTACCTTTAACAGAAAAATGTGGGTAATCTGCACAGGGCATTAGTTACTACCTTTAACAGAAACATGTGGGCAATCTGCACAGAGCATTATTTACTACCTTTAACAGAAACATATGGGCAATCTGCGAAGAGCATTAGTTACTACCTTTAACAGAAACATGTGGGCAATCTGCACAGAGCATTAGTTACTACCTTTAACAGAAAGATGTGGGTAATCTGCACAGGGCATTAGTTACTACCTTTAACAGAAACATGTGGGCAATCTGCACAGAGCATTATTTACTACTTTTAACAGAAACATGTGGGCAATCTGCACAGAGAATTAGTTACTACCTTTAATAGAAAGATCGGGTAACATGCTGGGACTGTGTCTACCCTGAAAGAAACATGTGATTAATATGCACAGAGTAGCAGTTAATGCCCTTAACTGAAATATGGGACCCAGGATACCAAGGATGATGATAGGAAAACCAGGAGAGTGTGAGAGCATCTGCTGCGGATCTTGGGGGTGGTTACTTCTGTTCCTCAGATCTGGGTCTATATCTCCTGATGTGGGACGTTACTTTTACATGAAGATCACATTATGTCATACAATGTAACACAGATCCCACTGTGACTCTCTCACCCGGAGGCTCTAAATGGGAAGGTTTTTAATGGAAAAGGAAATCCTCAGACTGGACAAAAATCTCATGATGATCTGGAGTGTGATTCTCATCCTAGTGTCTCACTATAAAGTGATTTTCCCATCCTGTGACCTTCCCGGGAGAATGTATTCCTAATCTCAATGCTCTCTTTCTTTTATTTAGAACAATCCCAACAATAATACTACTGAGGTAAGCCTAAGCTTTAGATACAGATAATTATTCACATCAATTGTTCTGAGGTTTACATTTCTGTTTCTGTCTCAGAAAATTACTTTTTCTAAACTCTTTTTCTATTGACACTTGTCTGTGGGCAATCTGATTGAAAAATGGCCAGAGCAGCAGTTACTTCCCTTCACATTAACATGGGGGAAACACGCACAGAGCAGCAGTTACTTCCCTTCACATTAACATGGGGGAAACACGCACAGAGAAGCAATTACTTCCCTTCACATTAACATGGGGGAAACACGCACAGAGTAGCAGTTACGTCCCTTCACATTAACATTGGGGAAAACTGCACAGAGCAGTAGTTACTTTCCCTTCACATTAACATGGGGGAAACCCGCACAGAGCAGCAGTTACTTCCCTTCACATTAACATGGGGGAAACCTGCACAGAGAAGCAATTACTTCCCTTCACATTATCATGGGGGAAACCTGCACAGAGCAGCAGTTACTTCTCTTCTCATTAACATGGGGGAATCCCACAGAGAGCAGCAGTTACTTCTCTTCACATTAACATGGGGGAAATCCTGCACAGAGCAGCAGTTACTTCCCTTCAGATTAACATGGGGGAATCCCACACAGAGCAGCAGTTACTTCCCTTCTCATTAATATGGGGGAAACCCGTATAGAGCAGCAGTTATTTCCTTCATATTAACTTGGGGGAAACGTGCGCAGAGCAGCAGTTACTTCCCTTCACATTAACATGGGAGAAACCAGCACAGAGCAGCATTTACTTCCCTTCAGATTAACATGGGGGAATCCCACACAGAGCAGCAGTTACTTCCCATCACATTAACATGGGAGAGACGAGCACAGAGCAGCAGTTACTTCCCTTCAGATTAACATGGGGGAAACCCACACAGGGCATTACTTACTACCTTTAACAGAAACATGTGGGCAATCTGCACAGAGCATTAGTTACTACCTTTAACAGAAACCTGTGGGAACCTGCACAGAGCATTAGTTACTACCTTTAACAGAAACCTGTGGGCAATCTGCACAGAAAATTAGTTACTACCTTTAACAGAAACATGTGGGCAATCTGCACAGAGCATTAGTTTACTACCTTTAACAGAAACATGTGGGCAATCTGCGAAGAGCATTAGTTACTACCTTTAACAGAAACATGTGGGCAATCTGCACAGAGCATTAGTTACTACCTTTAACAGAAAGATGTGGGTAATCTGCACAGGGCATTAGTTACTACCTTTAACAGAAACCTGTGGGCAATCTGCACAGAAAATTAGTTACTACCTTTAACAGAAACATGTGGGCAATCTGCACAGAGCATTAGTTACTACCTTTAACAGAAAAATGTGGGTAATCTGCACAGGGCATTAGTTACTACCTTTAACAGAAACATGTGGGCAATCTGCGAAGAGCATTAGTTACTACCTTTAACAGAAACATGTGGGCAATCTGCACAGAGCATTAGTTACTACCTTTAACAGAAAGATGTGGGTAATCTGCACAGGGCATTAGTTACTACCTTTAACAGAAACATGTGGGCAATCTGCACAGAGCATTAGTTACTACCTTTAACAGAAAAATGTGGGTAATCTGCACAGGGCATTAGTTACTACCTTTAACAGAAACATGTGGCCAATCTGCGAAGAGCATTAGTTACTACCTTTAACAGAAACATGTGGGCAATCTGCACAGAGCATTAGTTACTACCTTTAACAGAAAGATGTGGGTAATCTGCACAGGGCATTAGTTACTACCTTTAACAGAAACATGTGGGCAATCTGCACAGAGCATTAGTTACTACCTTTAACAGAAAAATGTGGGTAATCTGCACAGGGCATTAGTTACTACCTTTAACAGAAACATATGGGCAATCTGCGAAGAGCATTAGTTACTACCTTTAACAGAAACATGTGGGCAATCTGCACAGAGCATTAGTTACTACCTTTAACAGAAAGATGTGGGTAATCTGCACAGGGCATTAGTTACTACCTTTAACAGAAACATGTGGGCAATCTGCACAGAGCATTATTTACTACCTTTAACAGAAACATGTGGGCAATCTGCACAGAGAATTAGTTACTACTTTTAATAGAAAGATCGGGTAACATGCTGGGACTGTGTCTACCCTGAAAGAAACATGTGATTAATATGCACAGAGTAGCAGTTAATGCCCTTAGCAGAAATATGGGACCCAGGATACCAAGGATGATGATAGGAAAACCAGGAGAGGGTGAGAGCATTTGCTCCGGATCTTGGGGGTGGTTACTTCTGATCCTCAGATCTGGGTCTATATCTCCTGATGTGGGACGTTACTTTTACATGAAGATCACATTATGTCATACAATGTAACACAGATCCCACTGTGACTCTCTCACCCGGAGGCTCTAAATGGGAAGGTTTTAATGGAAAAGGAAATCCTCAGACTGGAAAAAATCTCATGATGATCTGGAGTGTGATTCTCATCCTAGTGTCTCACTATAAAGTGATTTTCCCATCCTGTGACCTTCCCGGGAGAATGTATTCCTAATCTCACTGCTCTCTTTCTTTCATTTAGAACAATCCCAACAATAATACTACTGAGGTAAGCCTAAGCTTTAGATCCAGATAATTATTCACATCAATTGTTCTGAGGTTTACATTTCTGTTTCTGTCTCAGAAAATTACTTTTTCTAAACTCTTTTTCTATTGACACTTGTCTGTGGGCAATCTGATTGAAAAATGGCCAGAGCAGCAGTTACTTCCCTTCACATTAACATGGGGGAAACACGCACAGAGCAGCAGTTACTTCCCTTCACATTAACATGGGGGAAACACGCACAGAGTAGCAGTTACGTCCCTTCACATTAACATTGGGGAAAACTGCACAGAGCAGTAGTTACTTCCCTTCACATTAACATGGGGGAAACCCGCACAGAGCAGCAGTTACTTCCCTTCACATTAACATGGGGGAAACCTGCACAGAGAAGCAATTACTTCCCTTCACATTATCATGGGGGAAACCTGCACAGAGCAGCAGTTACTTCTCTTCTCATTAACATGGGGGAATCTCACAGAGAGCAGCAGTTACTTCTCTTCACATTAACATGGGGGAAATCCTGCACAGAGCAGCAGTTACTTCCCTTCAGATTAACATGGGGGAATCCCACACAGAGCAGCAGTTACTTCCCTTCTCATTAATATGGGGGAAACCCGTATAGAGCAGCAGTTATTTCCTTCATATTAACTTGGGGGAAACGTGCGCAGAGCAGCAGTTACTTCCCTTCACATTAACATGGGAGAAACCAGCACAGAGCAGCATTTACTTCCCTTCAGATTAACATGGGGGAATCCCACACAGAGCAGCAGTTACTTCCCATCACATTAACATGGGAGAGACGAGCACAGAGCAGCAGTTACTGCCCTTCACATTAACATGGGAGAAACCTGCACAGAGGAGCAGTAACTTCCCTTTACATGAACATGGGGGAAACGTGCACAGAGCAGCAGTTACTTCCCTTCACATTAACATGGGGGAAACCAGCACAGAGAAGCAGTTACTTCCATTCACATTAACATGGGTGAAACACGCACAGAGCAGCAGTTACTTCCCTTCACATTAACATGGGGGAAATCTGCACAGAGAAGCAGTTACTTTTCTTCTCATTAACATGGGGAAATCCTGCACAAAGCAGCAGTTACTTCCCTTCTCATGAATATGGGGGAAACCCGCACAGAGCAGCAGTTATTTCCTTCATATTAACTTGGGGGAAATGTGCACAGAGCAGCAGTTACTTCCCTTCACATTAACATTGGAGAAACCAGCACAGAGCAGCATTTACTTCCCTTCAGATTAACATGGGGGAATCCTGCACAGAGCAGCAGTTACTTCCCTTCACATTAACATGGGGGAAACGAGCACAGAGCAGCAGTTACTTCCCTTCAGATTAACATGGGGGAAACCCGCACAGGGCATTATTTACTACCTTTAACAGAAACCTGTGGACAATCTGCTCAGAGCATTAGTTACTACCTTTAACAGAAACCTGTGGGCAATCTTCACAGATCATTAGTTACTACCTTTAACAGAAACATATGGGCAATCTGTACAGAGCATTAGTTACTACCTTTAACAGAAAAATGTGGGTAATCTGCACAGGGCATTAGTTACTACCTTGAACAGAAACATGTGGGCAATCTGCGAAGAGCATTAGTTACTACCTTTAACAGAAAAATGTGGGTAATCTGCACAGGGCATTAGTTACTACCTTTAACAGAAACATGTGGGCAATCTGCACAGAGCATTAGTTACTACCTTTAACAGAAAGATGTGGGTAATCTGCACAGGGCATTAGTTACTACCTTTAACAGAAAGATGTGGGCAATCTGCACAGAGCAATATTTACTACCTTTAACAGAAACATGTGGGCAATCTGCACAGAGAATTAGTTACTACTTTTAATAGAAAGATCGGGTAACATGCTGGGACTGTGTCTACCCTGAAAGAAACATGTGATTAACATGCACAGAGTAGCAGTTAATGCCCTTAACTGAAATATGGGACCCAGGATACCAAGGATGATGATAGGAAAACCAGGAGAGTGTGAGAGCATCTGCTGCGGATCTTGGGGGTGGTTACTTCTGTTCCTCAGATCTGGGTCTATATCTCCTGATGTGGGACGTTACTTTTACATGAAGGTCACATTATGTCATGCAATGTAACACAGATCCCACTGTGACTCTCTCACCCGGAGGCTCTAAATGGGAAGGTTTTAATGCAAAAGGAAATCCTCAGACTGGACAGAAATCTCATGATGATCTGGAGTGTGATTCTCATCCTAGTGTCTCACTATAAAGTGACTTTCCCATCCTGTGACCTTCCCGGGAGAATTTATTCCTAATCTCACTGCTCTCTTTCTTTCATTTAGAACAATCCGAACAATAATACTACTGTGGTAAGCCTAAGCTTTAGATACTGATAATTATTCACATCAATTGTTTTATAGGTTTAAATTTCTGTTACTGTCTCAGAAAATTACTTTTTCTAAACTCTTTTTCTATTGACACTTGTCTGTGGGCAATCTGATTGAAAAATGGCCAGTTACTTCCCTTCACATTAACATGGGGGAAACCCGCACAGAGCAGCAGTTACTGCCCTTCACATTAACATGGGAGAAACCTGCACAGAGGAGCAGTAACTTCCCTTTACATGAACATGGGGGAAACGTGCACAGAGCAGCAGTTACTTCCCTTCACATTAACATGGGGGAAACCAGCACAGAGAAGCAGTTACTTCCATTCACATTAACATGGGTGAAACACGCACAGAGCAGCAGTTACTTCCCTTCACATTAACATGGGGGAAATCTGCACAGAGGAGCAGTAACTTCCCTTTACATGAACATGGGGGAAACGTGCACAGAGCAGCAGTTACTTCCCTTCACATTAACATGGGGGAAACCAGCACAGAGAAGCAGTTACTTCCATTCACATTAACATGGGTGAAACACGCACAGAGCAGCAGTTACTTCCCTTCACATTAACATGGGGGAAATCTGCACAGAGAAGCAGTTACTTTTCTTCTCATTAACATGGGGAAATCCTGCACAAAGCAGCAGTTACTTCCCTTCTCATTAATATGGGGGAAACCCGCACAGAGCAGCAGTTATTTCCTTCATATTAACATGGGGGAAATGTGCACAGAGCAGCAGTTACTTCCCTTCACATTAACATTGGAGAAACCAGCACAGAGCAGCATTTACTTCCCTTCAGATTAACATGGGGGAATCCTGCACAGAGCAGCAGTTACTTCCCTTCACATTAACATGGGGGAAACGAGCACAGAGCAGCAGTTACTTCCCTTCAGATTAACATGGGGGAAACCCGCACATGGCACTACTTACTACCTTTAACAGAAACCTGTGGACAATCTGCTCAGAGCATTAGTTACTACCTTTAACAGAAACCTGTGGGCAATCTTCACAGAACATTAGTTACTACCTTTAACAGAAACATATGGGCAATCTGCACAGAGCATTAGTTACTACCTTTAACAGAAAAATGTGGGTAATCTGCACAGGGCATTAGTTACTACCTTTAACAGAAACATGTGGCCAATCTGCGAAGAGCATTAGTTACTACCTTTAACAGAAACATGTGGGCAATCTGCACAGAGCATTAGTTACTACCTTTAACAGAAAGATGTGGGTGATCTGCACAGGGCATTAGTTACTACCTTTAACAGAAACATGTGGGCAATCTGCACAGAGCATTAGTTACTACCTTTAACAGAAAAATGTGGGTAATCTGCACAGGGCATTAGTTACTACCTTTAACAGAAACATATGGGCAATCTGCGAAGAGCATTAGTTACTACCTTTAACAGAAACATGTGGGCAATCTGCACAGAGCATTAGTTACTACCTTTAACAGAAAGATGTGGGTAATCTGCACAGGGCATTAGTTACTACCTTTAACAGAAACATGTGGGCAATCTGCACAGAGCATTATTTACTACCTTTAACAGAAACATGTGGGCAATCTGCACAGAGAATTAGTTACTACCTTTAATAGAAAGATCGGGTAACATGCTGGGACTGTGTCTACCCTGAAAGAAACATGTGATTAATATGCACAGAGTAGCAGTTAATGCCCTTAGCAGAAATATGGGTCCCAGGATACCAAGGATGATGATAGGAAAACCAGGAGAGGGTGAGAGCATCTGCTGCGGATCTTGGGGGTGGTTACTTCTGTTCCTCAGATCTGGGTCTATATCTCCTGATGTGGGACGTTACTTTTACATGAAGATCACATTATGTCATACAATGTAACACAGATCCCACTGTGACTCTCTCACCCGGAGGCTCTAAATGGGAAGGTTTTAATGGAAAAGGAAATCCTCAGACTGGACAAAATCTCATGATGATCTGGAGTGTGATTCTCATCCTAGTGTCTCACTATAAAGTGACTTTCCCATCCTGTGACCTTCCCGGGAGAATGTATTCCTAATCTCACTGCTCTCTTTCTTTCATTTAGAACAATCCCAACAATAATACTACTGAGGTAAGCCTAAGCTTTAGATCCAGATAATTATTCACATCAATTGTTCTGAGGTTTACATTTCTGTTTCTGTCTCAGAAAATTACTTTTTCTAAACTCTTTTTCTATTGACACTTGTCTGTGGGCAATCTGATTGAAAAATGGCCAGAGCAGCAGTTACTTCCCTTCACATTAACATGGGGGGAAACCTGCACAGAGCAGCAGTTACTTCCCTTCAAATTAAAATGGGGGAAAACTGCACAGAGCAGCGGTTACTTCCCTTCACATTAACATGGGGGAAACCTGTACAAAGCAGCAGTTACTTTCCTTCACATTAAAATGGGGGAAAACTGCACAGAGCAGCGGTTACTTCCCTTCACATTAACATGGGAGAATCCCGCACAGGGCAGTGGTTACTTCCCTTCACATTAAAATGGGGGACACCCGCACAGAGCATTAGTTACTACCTTTAACAGAAACCTGAGCGCAATCTGCACAGATCATTAGTTACTACCTTTAACAGAAACATGTGGGCAATCTGCACAGAGCATTAGTTACTACCTTTAACAGAAACATGTGAGCAATCTGCACAGAGCATTAGTTACTACTTTTAACAGAAACATGTGAGCAATCTGCACAGAGCATTAGTTACTACCTTTAACAGAAACATGAGGGCAATCTGCACAGAGCATTAGTTACTACCTTTAACAGAAACATGTGGGCAATCTGCACAGAGCATTAGTTACTACCTTTAACAGAAACATGTAGGCAATCTGCACAGAACATTAGTTACTACCTTTAACAGAAAGATGTGGGTAATCTGCACAGGGCATTAGTTTTTACCTTTAACAGAAACATGTTGGTAATCTGCACAGAGCATTAGTTACTACCTTTAACAGAAACATGTGGACAATCTGCACAGAGCATTAATTACTACCTTTAACAGAAACATGTGGGCAATCTGCACAGAGCATTAGTTACTACCTTTAATAGAAAGATCGGGTAACATGCTAGGACTGTTAGTCTCTACCCTTGAAATAAACATGTGAGTAATATACACAGAGTAGCAGTTAATGCCCTAAACTGAAATATGGGACCCAGAATACCGAGGATGAAGATAGGAAAACCAGGAGAGGGTGAGAGCATTTGCTGCGGATCTTGGGGGGTTTTACTTCTGATCCTCAGATCTGGGTCTATATCTCCTGATGTGGGACGTTACATTTATCCACTAATATGACCTCATATAGGCATTTTTTGGAGCCAATTTGAATGAGTGTGCTGCATAGCAAGTAGTATATTTCGCACTACCACTCAATATATAATCATAGGTCATCTAACGTCAATTTTTTAATTTTTTCTGTGCTAGTTTCACCATTGTTGTGCTCATTTCATCATCATAAAACTTCTTATATTATTACTTTTCATAATAGTACTATAACTTAGCTTGTTCAAGACATCAAGATTGAAGAATCTGAGCGGCTCTGTGCCGTGAGGATGACTTGCCCAACACGGTCCGTGTTTCGGTTCTCCACCTTCTTCATGGGGCCATCTATGAAGACATCTAATGTTAGTAAATTATAACAGATTTAATAAAAGCTTTTTATACCTTATTCGCCGCGGTACTAACGATATTAGTTGCTCAGTCAATGTTCCGTCTTCTGAGAAATCCGTCTCTTCAACCGGAAGCTGAAGTAACAGGACGCCATTTTTAAAGGACAAATGATCCAATGAGAGGTTGCAACGTCCAAATTGTCTGCTACACATGTCAGCTGTGAACTTGCTACTAAATTCAAATCACAGAATACCAATCAATTTCAGCATTTAATCCCTCCGGAGCGGTACATGCCAACCTATAAATCCACCGTTGTTCCTGTAAATTCAGTAGTGTCAGTGAATCACCCCCCCCTACTAGTCATCAAAATTTTATCAATAATTCTCCACTTCAGATCCGCAAAAGTGTGATTGAATTCAACACAATGTGCCACCATAGGGGCTTGCAATTTTTGCGTGGCTACACAGCTGCGATGTTCAATCAGCCTAGTACGTATGGCTCTCTTTGTTCTGCCTACATAATATTTGTTGCAAGGACAGACAATCAAATAAACCACATGTGTTGATGCACAATTAGTATTTATTTTGGCATGGTAAAGATTGCCCTTCTTATCTGTCCATGTTGGTCCATTCATAGACTGTGCACACAGAGAGCAATTATTACACGGCATGTGTTCGCCAGAATGTGAGCCAGATTGAGCAGTGTCCAAACGTAAAAAGGAATGCGTCAGTAAATCTCTCAAATTTTTTCCCCGACTGTATGTTATCATAGGTAACTCTTTAAAAACCGAATGGAATTGTAATATATGCCAGTATTTTCGAATAATGGCCGCAATCTGAGTGGCCCTTGTTGAATATTTTAATGTACATACAAGATTTGGATCCTGATCTACATCATCTTTTTCCAAAAGTAGCCATATGCGCTGAGCATTAAATCCTCTTTTGTACGCTGCTCTAATTGTTTTAGAAGGATAACCCCTATTGAGCAATCGTGTTGCTAATGCTTGTGCCTGCACAGTATAGTCTTCTATATCATAACATATTCGTCGTATTCTCAAAAATTGACCAATTGGTAAATTATTTTTTAAATGATATGGATGAAAGCTAGAGAAATGAAGTAATACATTTTTATCCGTGGATTTTTTGAACAATGTAGTAGCAAATTGATTATCCAATTTCTGTATAGATATATCCAAAAAATTGATCTTAGATTTACTATACTGCATCGTAAAATAAAGATTTGGATCTAGAGTGTTTATCCAAGTCAAAAAATTTTTTAAGCTTAATTCATCACCATGCCACAAGAAAAATATGTCATCAATGTATCGACACCAGTTTGTGATGTTTATAAACTTAGCTGAATGATACAATAATGTCTCTTCAAAGTTTTCCATATACAAATTCGCCAAACTGGGGGCCATAGTGGCCCCCATAGCGGTACCATGAATCTGCTGGTAATAACATTCATCAAAGATGAAATAATTTTTTTGTAATGCAATAGTAGCAATACTTAACAGAAAAGATGTTGGTACACGATGTGGGCGACTTCTAGAGTTTAATGCTTGTTGTAAAATTACTAATGCCTGATCTTGTGGGATACTTGTATATAGTGCCCTGATATCTAAAGTTACCATAATGGTATCTGGAGTAGGATAGATAGACATTAATTTATTCAACATAGCCTTGGTGTCCCTGATGTATGACTTGATTTGCAAAACTTGTGGTTGTAAGAATTTATCGATAAATACAAATAATGGCTCTAATAAAGATCCTATAGTACTTACAATGGGTCTCCCCGGTGGATGGACAAGGTCTTTATGTATCTTTGGAATCATATAAATCGTCGGCGCTCGATACTTAGAATTAATCAAAAAAGTTTTTTCTTTCGATGATAAGAAAACTATAGTAAAGGCTTCTTCAACAATTTCGGTAATTTCATCTAATAAAGATGGCCCAGGGTCCTGTGGTAAAAGTCTATAATTTTCCAACGTGGAAATATGTTCCATCACGGTATTGATATAACTGTTTCTATCCTGCAAGACAA
Source organism: Rhinatrema bivittatum (assembly GCF_901001135.1). Taxonomy (NCBI): domain Eukaryota; kingdom Metazoa; phylum Chordata; class Amphibia; order Gymnophiona; family Rhinatrematidae; genus Rhinatrema; species Rhinatrema bivittatum. The sequence goes on from NC_042615.1 coordinate 827,804,556, forward strand.
TGGCGCCACCCTTATCCGCCGGTTTGATTATCACAGAGGTGTTTTCCCTCAGAGACAGTAACGCCTGATGCTGTGATTTTGTCAAATTATATCGCGGTACTTCATTTACCGATTCCAGCTGTTGTAAATCTTGTAACACCAAGTCCATATACGTTTTCACATGAGGATCGATGGGGCCTGGAGGTAACCACTTCGATTTAGGAAATACAAGTGAAGAATCCAAAGGTGGTGGAAATGTAGAAAAAAACAAAGCAATCTTTACCATGCCAAAATAAATACTAATTGTGCATCAACACATGTGGTTTATTTGATTGTCTGTCCTTGCAACAAATATTATGTAGGCAGAACAAAGAGAGCCATACGTACTAGGCTGATTGAACATCGCAGCTGTGTAGCCACGCAAAAATTGCAAGCCCCTATGGTGGCACATTGTGTTGAATTCAATCACACTTTTGCGGATCTGAAGTGGAGAATTATTGATAAAATTTTGATGACTAGTAGGGGGGGTGATTCACTGACACTACTGAATTTACAGGAACAACGGTGGATTTATAGGTTGGCATGTACCGCTCCGGAGGGATTAAATGCTGAAATTGATTGGTATTCTGTGATTTGAATTTAGTAGCAAGTTCACAGCTGACATGTGTAGCAGACAATTTGGACGTTGCAACCTCTCATTGGATCATTTGTCCTTTAAAAATGGCGTCCTGTTACTTCAGCTTCCGGTTGAAGAGACGGATTTCTCAGAAGACGGAACATTGACTGAGCAACTAATATCGTTAGTACCGCGGCGAATAAGGTATAAAAAGCTTTTATTAAATCTGTTATAATTTACTAACATTAGATGTCTTCATAGATGGCCCCATGAAGAAGGTGGAGAACCGAAACACGGACCGTGTTGGGCAAGTCATCCTCACGGCACAGAGCCGCTCAGATTCTTCAATCTTGATGTCTTGAACAAGCTAAGTTATAGTACTATTATGAAAAGTAATAATATAAGAAGTTTTATGATGATGAAATGAGCACAACAATGGTGAAACTAGCACAGAAAAAATTAAAAAATTGACGTTAGATGACCTATGATTATATATTGAGTGGTAGTGCGAAATATACTACTTGCTATGCAGCACACTCATTCAAATTGGCTCCAAAAAATGCCTATATGAGGTCATATTAGTGGATAAATCCAAAAAGAATGTTTTTTCTTACATAACCAAAAAAGAGAGGTGCTTTTGGTCTTTTTTAGTCTATAATTGTGTATTGGCTGAACCCTCCAAAGAAAAAATCAGAGAACTTTTTGTTATCTGTAAAGTGGGACGTTACATTTACATGAAGATCCCATTATGTCGTGCACTGTAACAAAGATCCCACTGTGACTCTCTCACCCGGAGGCTCTAAATGGGAAGGTTTTAATGCAAAAGCAAATCCTCAGACTGGACAGAAATCTCATGGTGATCTGGAATGTGATTCTCATCCTAGTGTCTCCCTATAAAGTGACTTTCCTATCCTGTGACCTTCCCGGGAGAATTTATTCCTAATCTCACTGCTCTCTTTCTTTCATTTAGAACAATCCCAACAATAATACTACTGAGGTAAGCCTAAACTTTAGATCCTGATAATTATTCACATCAATTGTTCTGAGCTTTAAATTGCTGTTAGACTCTCAGAAAATTACTATTTCTAAACTCTTTTTCTATTGACTCTTATCTGTGGGCAATCTGATTGAAAAACGGCCTGTGAAATAAAAATCCTGATTTTACTAATTTTAAAAGCTTACATTCATTACCAATATTTCTGAGGGGAAAGAGTAAATAAGAGAAAGTTCGAGTCACTGTTCCAGTCCCCTTCTAGTCTGCCCTTTTTAGATTTTTCAGCTCTGATTTTCTGCCATTTTGGACAGATGATCATAAAACTTCTCACTCTCAAACCTGCACCAGCTTTGTATCTCTGAATGTTACTGCAGGGAGTGGCGGTTACTGTCCTTATCATTAAAATGCAGGTAAAATGTGGGGAGTGGCAGTAACTACCCTTAACAGTAACATAGGTTAAATTGTACAGAACAGAAGGTAATAACCCTAAAATGGGGGTAATCTGCACAGAGTAGCAGTTACTTCCCTTCACATTAACATGGGGGAAACCTGCACAGAGCAGCAGTTACTTCCCTTCACATTAACATGGGGGAAATCCACACAGAGCAGCAGTTACTTCCCTTCACATTAACATGGAGGAACACTGCACAGAGCAGCAGTTACTTCCCTTCACATTAACATGGGGGAAACACGCACAGAGCAGCAGTTACTTCCCTTCACATTAACATGGGGGAAACACGAACAGAGCAGCAGTTACTTCCCTTCACATTAACATGGGGGAAACACGCACAGAGCAGCAGTTACTTCCCTTCACATTAACATGGGGGAAACACGCACAGAGCAGCAGTTACTTCCCTTCACATTAACATGGGGGAAACACGCACAGAGCAGCAGTTACTTCCCTTCACATTAACATGGGGGAAACCTGCACAGAGCAGCAGTTACTTCCCTTCACATTAACATTGGGGAAAACTGCACAGAGCAGCAGTTACTTCCCTTCACATTAACATGGGGGAAACACGCACAGAGCAGCAGTTACTTCCCTTCACATTAACATGGGGGAAACCTGCACAGAGAAGCAGATACTTCCCTTCACATTAACATGGGTGAAAACTGCACAGAGAAGCAGATACTTCCCTTCACATTAACATGGGGGAAACCTGCACAGAGCAGCAGTTACTTCTCTTCTCATTAACATGGGGGAAATCCTGCACAGAGCAGCAGTTACTTCCCTTCACATTAACATGGGGGAAATCCTGCACAGAGCAGCAGTTACTTCCCTTCACATTAACGTGGGGGAAACACGCACAGAGCAGCAGTTACTTCCGTTCACATTAACATGGGGGAAACCTGCACAGAGTAGCAGTTACTTCCCTTCACATTAACATGGGGGAAACCTGCACAGAGCAGCAGTTACTTCCCTTCACATTAACATGGGGGAAACCCACACAGAGCAGCAGTTACTTCCCTTCACATTAACATGGAGGAACACTGCACAGAGCAGCAGTTACTTCCCTTCACATTAACATGGGGGAAACACGCACAGAGCAGCAGTTACTTCCCTTCACATTAACATGGGGGAAACACGCACAGAGCAGCAGTTACTTCCCTTCACATTAACATGGGGGAAACACGTACAGAGCAGCAGTTACTTCCCTTCACATTAACATGGGGGAAACACGCACAGAGCAGCAGTTACTTCCCTTCACATTAACATGGGGGGAAACACGCACAGAGCAGCAGTTACTTCCCTTCACATTAACATGGGGGAAACACGCACAGAGCAGCAGTTACTTCCCTTCACATTAACATGGGGGAAACCTGCACAGAGCAGCAGTTACTTCCCTTCTCATTAATATGGGGGAAACCCGCATAGAGCAGCAGTTATTTCCTTCATATTAACTTGGGGGAAACGTGCGCAGAGCAGCAGTTACTTCCCTTCACATTAACATGGGAGAAACCAGCACAGAGCAGCATTTACTTCCCTTCAGATTAACATGGGGGAATCCCACACAGAGCAGCAGTTACTTCCCATCACATTAACATGGGAGAAACGAGCACAGAGCAGCAGTTACTTCCCTTCAGATTAACATGGGGGAAACCCGCACAGGGCATTACTTACTATCTTTAACAGAAACATGTGGGCAATCTGCACAGAGCATTAGTTACTACCTTTAACAGAAACCTGTGGGAACCTGCACAGAGCATTAGTTACTACCTTTAACAGAAACCTGTGGGCAATCTGCACAGAAAATTAGTTACTACCTTTAACAGAAAAATGTGGGTAATCTGCACAGGGCATTAGTTACTACCTTTAACAGAAACATGTGGGCAATCTGCACAGAGCATTAGTTACTACCTTAACAGAAACATGTGGGCAATCTGCACAGAGAATTAGTTACTACCTTTAATAGAAAGATCGGGTAACATGCTGGGACTGTGTCTACCCTGAAAGAAACATGTGATTAATATGCACAGAGTAGCAGTTAATGCCCTTAACAGAAATATGGGACCCAGGATACCAAGGATGATGATAGGAAAACCAGGAGAGGGTGAGAGCATCTGCTGCGGATCTTGGGGGTGGTTACTTCTGTTCCTCAGATCTGGGTCTATATCTCCTGATGTGGGACGTTACTTTTACATGAAGATCACATTATGTCATGCAATGTAACACAGATTCCACTGTGACTCTCTCACCCGGAGGCTCTAAATGGGAAGGTTTTAATGGAAAAGGAAATCCTCAGACTGGACAAAAATCTCATGATGATCTGGAGTGTGATTCTCATCCTAGTGTCTCACTATAAGTGACTTTCCCATCCTGTGACCTTCCCGGGAGAATTTATTCCTAATCTCACTGCTCTCTTTCTTTCATTTAGAACAATCCCAACAATAATACTACTGAGGTAAGCCTAAGCTTTAGATCCTGATAATTATTCACATCAATTGTTCTGAGGTTTACATTTCTGTTACTGTCTCAGAAAATTACTTTTTCTAAACTCTTTTTCTATTGACTCTTGTCTGTGGGCAATCTGATTGAAAAATGGCCCCTCCCCCTCCTCTTCCCCCCTTTCCCACTCCCCTCTTAAACCCACCCCCGCCCTCCCACCCCTCGGCCTCCCCCTCCTCTCCCCCTTCCTCCCCCCTTAAATCTTCTGAACCATTGGTTCCTTTGTAATGCCGTTTTACTGTTTTATTTTGTTCAGTTTTGTCTTTTATTCTTTTGATTAGTAATATTATATTACATTGTTTATAAAGTTATTTTGTTATACTGCTATATTGTTTTGCTGTATTTTGCTGTATTTTGCTATAGTGTTTTGCTGTATCTCATCTTTCTTTGTAAACCGGCATGATGTGCTTCACGAATGTCGGTAAATAAAAGTTAATAAATAAATAAATAAATAAATAAATAAATAAAAATCCTGATTTTAATAATTTTAAAAGCTTACATTCATTACCAATATTTCTGTGGGGAAAGAGTAAATAAGAGAAAGTTCGAGTCACTGTCCCAATCCCCTTCTAGTCTGCCCTTTTTAGATTTTTCAGCTCTGATTTTCTACCATTTTGGACAGATGATCATAAAACCTCTCACTCTCAAACCTGCACCAGCTTTGTATCTCTGAATGTTACTGCAAGGAGTGGCGGTTACTGTCCTTAACAGTAAAATTCAGGTAAAATGTGGGGAGTGGCAGTAACTTCCCTTAACAGTAACATAGGTTAAATTGTACAGAACAGAATGTAATAACCCTAAAATGGGGGTAATCTCCACAGAGCAGCAGTAAATACCCTTCACATTAACATGGGGGAAACCTGCACAAAGCAGCAGTTACTTCCCTTCACATTAACATGGGGGAAACCTGCACAGAGCAGCAGTTACTTCCCTTCACATTAACATGGGGGAAACTTGCACAGAGCAGCAGTTACTTCCCTTCACATTAACATGGGGGAAACCTGCACAGAGCAGCAGTTACTTCCCTTCACATTAACATGGGGGAAACCTGCACAGAGCAGCAGTTACTTCCCTTCACATTAACATGGGGGAAACCCGCACAGAGCAGCAGTTACTTCCCTTCACATTAACATGGGGGAAAACTGCAAAGAGCAGCAGTTACTTCCCTCCACATTAACATGGGGGAATCCCGCACAGTTACTTCTCTTCACATTAACATAGGAGAAACTCGCACAGAGCAGCATTTACTACCCTTCCCATTAACACGGGGGACACCCGCACAGAGCATTAGTTACTACCTTTAACAGAAACCTGAGCGCAATCTGCACAGATCATTTGTTACTACCTTTAACAGAAACATGTGGGCAATCTGCACAGAGCATTAGTTACTACCTTTAACAGAAACATGTGGGCAATCTGCACAGAACATTAGTTACTACCTTTAATAGAAAGATCGGGTAAAATGCTGGGACTGTCAGTCTCTACCCTTGAAATAAACATGTGAGTAATATACCCCGAGTAGCAGTTAATGCCCTTAACTGAAATATGGGACCCAGAATACCAAGGATGATGATAGGAAAACCAGGACAGGGTGAGAGCGTCTGCTGCCGATCTTGGGGAGTTTTACTTCTGATCCTCAGATCTGGGTCTATATCTCCTGATGTGGGACGTTACTTTACATGAAGATCACATTATGTCATGCACTGTAACACAGATCCCACTGTGACTCTCTCACCCGGAGGCTCTAAATGGGAAGGTTTTAATGCAAAAGCAAATCCTCAGACTGGACAGAAATCTCATGGTGATCTGGAGTGTGATTCTCATCCTAGTGTCTCCCTATAAAGTGACTTTCCCATCCTGTGACCTTCCCGGGAGAATATAATCCTAATCTCACTGCTCTCTTTCTTTCATTTAGAACAATCCCAACAACAATAATACTACTCTGGTAAGCCTAAGCTTTAGATCCTGATAATTATTCACATCAATTGTTCTGAGGTTTAATTTCTGTTACGGTCTCAGAAAATTACTTTTTCTAAACAATTTTTCTATTGACACTTGTCTGTGGGCAATCTGATTGAAAAATGGCCAGAGCAGCAGTTACTTCTCTTCACATTAACTTGGGGGAAACCTGTACAGAGCAGCAGTTACTTTCCTTCACTTTAAAATGGGGCAAAACTGCACAGAGCAGCGGTTACTTCCCTTTACATTAACATGGGAGCAACCTGCACAGAGCAGGTTACTTCCCTTCACATTAACATGGGGGAAACCCGCACAGAGCAGTAGTTACTTCCCTTCACATTAACATTGGGGGAAACCTGCACAGAGCAGCGGTTACTTCCCTTCACATTAACATGGGAGAAACCTGCACAGAGCAGCGGTTACTTCCCTTCACATTAACATTGGGGGAAACCTGCACAGAGCAGCGGTTTACTTCCCTTCACATTAACATTGGGGGAAACCTGCACAGAGCAGCAGTTACTTCCCTTCACAATAACATTGGGGGAAACCTGCACAGAGCAGCGGTTACTTCCCTTCACATTAACATTGGGGGAAACCTGCACAGAGCAGCGGTTACTTCCCTTCACATTAACATGGGAGAAACCCGCACAAGGCAGTACTTACTTCCCTTCACATTAACATGGGGGAAACCCGCACAGAGCAGCAGTTACTTCCCTTCACATTAAAATGGGGGAAACCCGCACAGAGCAGCAGTTACTTCCCTTCACATTAACATTGGGGGAAACCTGCACAGAGCAGCGGTTACTTCCCTTCACATTAACATGGGGGAAACCCGCACAAGGCAGTACTTACTTCCCTTCACATTAACATGGGGGGAACCTGCACAGAGCAGCAGTTACTTCCCTTCACATTAAAATGGGGGAAACCCGCACAGAGCAGCAGTTACTTCCCTTCACATTAACATGGGGGAAACCCGCACAGAGCAGTAGTTACTTCCCTTCACATTAACATTGGGGGTAACCTGCACAGAGCAGCGGTTACTTCCCTTCACATTAACATGGGAGAAACCCGCACAAGGCAGTGGTTACTTCCCTTCACATTAAAATGGGGGAAACCCGCACAGAGCAGCAGTTACTGCCCTTCAGATTAACATGGGGGAATCCTGCACAGAGCAGCAGTTACTTCCCTTCTCATTAATATGGGTGAAATCCTGCACAGAGCAGCTGTTACTTCCCTTCTCATTAACATGGGGGAAACCCGCACAGAGCAGCAGTTATTTCCCTTCATATTAACATGGGAGAAACGAGCACAGAGCAGCAGTTACTTCCCTTCACATTAACATGGGGGAAACCCGCACAGGGCATTACTTACTACCTTTAACAGAAACCTGTGGACAATCTGCTCAGAGCATTAGTTACTACCTTTAACAGAAACATGTGGGCAATCTGCACAGAGCATTAGTTACTACCTTTAACCGAAACATGTTCGCAATCTGCACAGAACAATAGTTACTACCTTTAACAGAAACCTGTGGGCAACCTGCACAGAGCATTAGTTACGACCTTCAACAGAAACATGTGGGCAATCTGCACAGAGCATTAGTTACTACCTTTAACAGATAAATGTGGGTAATCTGCACAGGGCATTAGTTACTACCTTTAACAGAAACATGTGGGCAATCTGAGAAGAGCATTAGTTACTACCTTTAACAGAAACATGTGGGCAATCTGCACAGAGCATTAGTTACTACCTTTAACAGAAATATGTGGGTAATCTGCACAAGGCATTAGTTACTACCTTTAACAGAAACATGTGGGCAATCTGCTCAGATCATTAGTTACTACCTTTAACAGAAACATGTGGGCAATCTGCACAGAGCATTAGTTACTACCTTTAACAGAAATATGTGGGTAATATGCACAGGGCATTAGTTACTACCTTTAACAGAAAAATGTGGGTAATCTGCACAGAGCATTATTTACCACTTTTAACAGAAACATGTGGGCAATCTGCACAGAGCATTAGTTACTACCTTTAACAGAAATATGTGGGCAATCTGCACAGAGCATTAGTTACTACCTTTAACAGAAACATGTGGGCAATCTGCACAGAGCATTAGTTACTACCTTTAATAGAAACATGTGGGCAATCTGCACAGAGCATTAGTTACTACCTTTAATAGAAAGATCAGGTAAAATGCTGGGACTGTCAGACTCTACCCTTGGAATAAACAGGCACGTAATATACACAGTTAATGCCCTTAACTGAAATATGGGACCCAGAATACCAAGGATGATGATAGGAAAACCAGGACAGGGTGAGAGCGTCTGCTGCGGATCTTGGGGGGTTTTACTTCTGATCCTCAGATCTGGGTCTATATCTCCTGATGTGGGATGTTACTTTTACATGAAGATCACATTATGTCATGCACTGTAACACAGATCCCACTGTGACTCTCTCACCCAGAGGCTCTAAATGGGAAGGTTTTAATGCAAAAGCAAATCCTCAGACTGGACAGAAATCCTATGGATCTGGAGGGTGATTCTTATCCTAGTGTATCCCTATAAAGTGACTTTCCCATCCTGTGACCTTCCCGGGAGAATATATTCCTAATCTCACTACTCTCTTTCTTTCATTTAGAACAATCCCAACAATAATACTACTGTGGTAAGCCTAAGCTTTAGATCCTGATAATTATTCACATCAATTGTTCTGAGGTTTAAATTGCTGTTACTGTCTCAGAAAATTACTTTTTCTAAACTCTTTCTATTGACTCTTGTCTGTGGGCAATCTGATTGAAAAACGGCCTGTGAAATAAAAATCCTGATTTTACTAATTTTAAAAGCTTACATTCATTACCAATATTTCTGTGGGGAAAGAGTAAATAAGAGAAAGTTCGAGTCACTGTCCCAATCCCCTTCTAGTCTGCCCTTTTTAGATTTTTCCGCTCTGATTTTCTGCCATTTTGGACAGATGATCATAAAACTTCTCACTCTCAAACCTGCACCAGCTTTGTATCTCTGAATTTTACAGCAGGGAATGGCGGTTACTGTCCTTAACAGTAAAATGCAGGTAAAATATGGGCAGTGGCAGTAACATAGGTTAAATTGTACAAAACAGAAGGTAATAACCCTAAAATGGGGGTAATCTGCACAGAGCAGCAGTAAATACCCTTCACATTAACATGGGAGTAACAAGCAGGAAACAACAGTTACTACCCTTCAGATTAACATGGGGGAAACCTACACAGAGCAGCAGTTACTTCCCTTCACATTAACATGGGAGAAACCCGCACAGAGCAGCAGTTACTTCCCTTCACATTAACATGGGGGAAACCCGCACAGAGCAGCAGTTACTTCCCTTCCATTAACATGGGAGAAACCCTCATAGAGCAGCAGTTACTTCCCTTCACATTAACATGGGGGAAACCTGCAGAGAGCAGCAGTTACTTCCCTTCACATTAACATGGGGGAAACCTGCACAGAGCAGCAGTTACTTCCCTTCACATTAACATGGGGGAAACCTGCACCGAGCAGCAGTTGCTTCCCTTCACATTAACATGGGAGAAACCTGCACAGAGCAGCAGTTACTTCCCTTCACATTAACATGGGGGAAACCTGCACAGAGCAGCAGTTACTTCCCTTCACATTAACATGGGGGAAACCTGCACAGAGCAGCAGTTACTTCCCTTCACATTAACATGGGAGAAACCTGCACAGAGCAGCAGTTACTTCCCTTCACATTAACATGGGGGAAACCTGCACAGAGCAGCAGTTACTTCCCTTCACATTAACATGGGGGAAACCTGCACCGAGCAGCAGTTACTTCCCTTCACATTAACATGGGGGAAAACTGCACAGAGCAACAGTTACTGCCCTTCACATTAACATGGGGAAACCTGCACAGAGGAGCAGTAACTTCCCTTCACATTAACATGGGGGAAACCCGCACAGAGCAGCAGTTACTTCCCTTCCATTAACATGGGAGAAACCCTCATAGAGCAGCAGTTACTTCCCTTCACATTAACATGGGGGAAACCTGCAGAGAGCAGCAGTTACTTCCCTTCACATTAACATGGGGGAAACCTGCACATAGCAGCAGTTACTTCCCTTCACATTAACATGGGGGAAACCTACACAGAGCAGCAGTTACTTCCCTTCACATTAACATGGGGGAAACCTACACAAGGCAGCAGTTACTTCCCTTCACATTAACATGGGGGAAACCTGCACAGAGCAGCGGTTACTTCCCTTCACATTAACATGGGGGAAACCTGCACAGAGCAGTGGTTACTTCCCTTCACATTAACATGGGGGGAAACCTACACAGAGCAGCGGTTACTTCCCTTCACATTAACATGGGGGAAACCTACACAGAGCAGCAGTTACTTCCCTTCACATTAACATGAGGGAAACCTGCACAGAGCAGCAGTTACTTCCCTTCTCATTAACATGGGGGAAACCTGCACAAAGCAGCAGTTACTTCCCTTCACATTAACATGGAGGAAACCTGCACAGAGCAGCAGTTACTTCCCTTCACATTAACATGGGAGAAACCTGCACAGAGCAGCAGTTACTTCCCTTCACATTAACATGGGGGAAAACTGCACAGAGCAGCAGTTACTTCCCTTCACATTAACATGGGGGAAACCTGCACAGAGCAGCAGTTACTTCCCTTCACATTAACATGGGAGAAACCTGCACAGAGCAGCAGTTACTTCCCTTCACATTAACATGGGGGAAACCTGCACAAAGCAGCAGTTACTTCCCTTCACATTAACATGGGGGAAACCTGCACAGAGCAGCAGTTACTTCCCTTCACATTAACATGGGAGAAACCTGCACAGAGCAGCAGTTACTTCCCTTCACATTAACATGGGGGAAACCCGCACAGAGTAGAAGTTCCCTGTACGTACCAGGATCAGTCCAGACGGTGGGTTATGTCCCCCGTCCAGCAGATGGAGTCAGAACAGACTTCGAGGGACGTCACCAGTATAAGCCAGTGCTCCCTCTGCTGGAGCCCAGTATCTTTCTGACTCCAGCAGATGAGAGTTGGGAGGATCCATGATCCCCCCAGGCTTTCAGGGTTTTAGGTTTTATTTCCTTTTCTTTTCCTGTCCTGTTGTGTGTATTCCTTTGAATCAAGTTAGGTAAAGTTCTTTTACAAAAAAAAAAAGAGGGCCCTTGCTTTGGAGGCGTGTCTTTCCTCTGCCTTCTTTGCTTGCTTCCTCCGTTCGCGGGCAGTAAGTTGGGCAGTAAGTTGGGGTTTCTCTTTGTCATTTCTTCCTTTTCAGGTATTTTTCTTTCTTCTGGGTGCCCCGTGGCTGCCGGTGGTGCCGGGTCCGCCACGCGGGGGCAGTCTCTCTCGCGGCATTGCGGCTTGTTTCGTGCGCTTGGCGCGGCTGATTTTTATTTTTCTTTCGGCGCCGCAGGGATTCTTCAGCGGGTTGTGCAGGCCCTCCGGCCCCCCCGCGGCACCTCTTCAGTGCCTCCTGGCCCCCCCCCGAGGCGTTTTTGCCTGTTTTCCCCGGCGAATTTGAGCATGCCGTGGCCGTCCCGTTGCGCGGCATGCGGCGAGCCGGGGTCCCCGGATTTCCAGGGAGGGGATCTGCGCGAGGTGCCTTCCGGGTGGGGAGGGCACCTCACAGCCACTGGGGTCGTTTTCCCCTCTCCCCTCCCCCCGACACGGGCGGCGCGGGCCGGCCACTTCGCCGCCGCTGGCGGGAACGGCGGCCATTTTGCTGTCTCAGCACATTGCTGCAGCTGAGGCAGTTTTAGAGCGGAGGGATCGTCGGGAAGTTTCACCTCCGAATGTATCCCCGGAGGGGGGTTTGCCTAGTCCACAGGCTCCAGAGGTCTCAGCCTCGGACCCCTCCTCGGACCCCCCCTCCCAGCTTGCCTCGTTTTTCCCCTCAATTCATCTTATTGATGCATAGTGCATACTTGCAGGGGCTGGGGGTGCCTGGGGCCTTCCCCCACACCCTCCACCGGCCAAGACTCCTCGGGTCGCTGAGGCCCCTCCTGGTACGCCCCCCGACCTGGTAGGTTCGGTGGCCGGGGCTCCAGGTCCACTTTCTCGTCCTCGGCTGGCTTCGGGTGCTGCGGCAGCGATTTCTCCACCCTCGCCAGACGCTCAGGACCCTGCGCTGTCGGAACTACTGTCCGAAGGGGATGACCTGCTGGCGACTCCCCACCTCTGCAGGCGTGGAGACTCACAGATCACTCTGTTCTTTTAGAGCAGGAAGTTTCTCTTCTCCTACAGTCAAACGCTATAGAACCCATTCCTTCCTTACAACAAGGTCTCGGGTTCTATTCCAGGTACTTCCTGATACCAAAAAAGTCAGTAGGACTTCGTCCAATCCTAGACCTACGGGCCCTCAACAAGTACCTTTCCAAGGAGAAGTTCAAGATGGTAACCCTGGGTTCGCTGCTCCCTCTACTACAAAGAGGGGATTGGCTATGCTCTCTAGACTTGAAAGACGCATATACCCACATTGCAATCACAAAATCTCATCGCAAATACCTGCGTTTTCTAGTAGGCCGAAACCACTACCAATACCGAGTATTACCTTTCGGCCTGGCGTCCGCACCACGAGTCTTTACCAAATGCCTCGTGGTGGTAGCAGCATTCCTCAGGAAGGAAGGTGTCCACGTCTACCCCTACCTGGATGATTGGTTAATCAGGGCCCCAACCCAGCAAACAGCTCGGTCCTCCCTGACCCTAACAATTCATACTCTGCTCTCTCTTGGATTTCTTATCAATTACGAGAAATCCTACTTGGTCCCATCTCAGACCTTATCTTTCATTGGGGCAGACTTGGACACCTTACAAGCAAAAGCCTTCCTCCCTCATCAACGGGCCAAGACTCTGGTGTCCCTAGCTCGCCAGCTGCGGTCTCAACACACAGCCACAGCTCGCCAATTCCTCATTCTACTAGGACATATGGCCTCCTCAGTTCAAGTAACTCCCATGGCCCATTTGGCCATGAGAGTCACACAATGGACTCTAAGACTACAATGGACTCAAGCTCTTCAGCCTCTGTCCTCCATAGTTACAATCACCGACGCACTCCGTCTGTCTCTTGCCTGGTGGAAAAATCAATTCAACCTCCTACAGGGCTTGTCCTTTCTTCCACCAGATCCCCAGATAACCCTCACCACCGATGCTTCCATCATCGGGTGGGGAGCCCATCTACACAATCTGCAAACTCAAGGATGCTGGTCACTAGAGGAAGCCAAACACCAGATAAATTTCCTGGAGCTGCGAGCCATCCGCTATGCGCTCAGGACCTTTCAAGATTGCCTATCGAATCACGCAATCTTAATTCAAACAGACATCCAGGTGGCCATGTGGTACATAAACAAGCAGGGAGGCACAGGCTCCTTCCTTCTGTGTCAGGAAGCTGCGCAGATTTGGGTGGAAGCCCTCTCCCGCTCCATGTACCTCAGAGCCACCTACCTCCCGGGAGTGGACAATGTATTGGCAGACCAGCTGAGCCGTGTCTTCCAACCACACGAGTGGTCACTCAATCCATTGGTAGCGACCTCTCTATTTCACAAGTGGGGATATCCCCACATAGACCTCTTTGCGTCCCCTCAGAACCACAAAGTGGACAATTATTGCTCTATCATTCGGAGCCAGCACTCTCGGCCGAGGGATGCGTTCACCCTCACGTGGACAACCGGTCTGCTTTATGCATTCCCTCCACTTCCTCTTCTGTCGAAGACTCTCGTGAAGCTGCATCAGGACAGAGGAACTATGATCCTAATAGCACCGCACTGGCCACGCCAAGTGTGGTTTCCCATATTACAGGATCTCTCCATCCGCAGACACATTCCTCTGGGACAGGACCCGCATCTGCTCACTCAAAACGACGGATGCCTGCTCCATCCCAACCTCTAAGCCTTGTCCCTGACGGCATGGATGTTGAAAGGTTAGTCCTTCAGCCATTTAACCTTTCGGATTCAGTTTCTCGTGTCCTGATCGCTTCACGAAAGCCTTCCACAAGAAAATCTTACTCCTACAAATGGAAACGGTACACATCATGGTGCACTTCTCAGTCCCTTGATCCCCTTTCCTGTCCAATCTCTAAATTCTTGGACTATTTATGGCATCTATCCGAATCAGGTCTAAAGACCTCTTCCATTAGAATGCATGTCAGTGCGGTGGCCGCCTTCCATAAAGGTATTGGGGGTGTCCCTATCTCAGTACAACCCCTAGTAACACGCTTTCTTAAAGGCTTGCTTCATTTGAAGCCACCTTTACGTCCTCCGGCCCCATCTTGGGACCTTAATCTGGTTCTTGGTCGCCTTATGAAACCACCTTTCGAACCTCTGCACTCCTGTGACCTAAAATATCTCACATGGAAAGTGTTATTCCTTTTGGCTATCACTTCAGCTCGCAGGGTTAGTGAATTACAGGCCCTAGTTACCTATCCGCCTTACACTAAACTCCTGCAGGACCGGGCGGTACTCCGCACTCACCCTAAATTTTTACCTAAGGTAGTTTCGGAGTTTCACATTAATCAATCCATCATACTACCTATCTTCTTTCCCAGGCCCCACTCCAACTCCAGGGAACAGACTCTGCATACCCTAGACTGTAAACGAGCTCTAGCTTTTTATCTAGACCGTACAGTATCTCACCGAAAGAGCACCCAATTATTCATCTCTTTCCATCCTAACAAGTTAGGACAACCTGTGGGTAAGCAGGCTCTCTCCTCCTGGTTGGCGGACTGCATTTCTTTTTGCTATCAGCAAGCTGGCATTCCTTTCCAAGACCGTGTCAAAGCACACTCTGGGGCGGATTTAAAAACGAGCGCGAATAGCCTACTTTTGCTTGCGCATCAGACTCAAGCAAAAGTACGCTGGATTTTAGTAGATACGCGCGGAGCCGCTCGTATCCACTAAAATCCTGGATCGGCGCGCGCAAGGCTATCGATTTCGTATAGCCGGCGCGCGCCGAGCCGCGCAGCCTACCCCCGTTCCCTCCAAGGCCGCTCCGAAATCGGAGCGGCCTCGGAGGGAACTTTCCTTTGCCCTCCCCTCACCTTACCCTCCCTTCCCCTACCTAACCCACCCGCCCGGCCCTGTCTACACCCCTCCCTTACCTTTGTCGGGGGATTTACGCCTCCCGGAGGGAGACGTAAATCCCCGCGCGCCAGCGGGCCTGCTGTGCGCCGGGCCGCGACCTGGGGGCAGGTACGGAGGGCGCGGCCACGCCCCCGGCTGTAGCCACGCCCCCGTACCCGCCCCCAAAACGCTGCCGACTCGCCCCCGAAACGCCGCAACGGCCGGGCCCGCCCCCCGACACGACCCCGACACACCCCCCTCCGAAAACCCCGGGACGTACGCGAGTCCCGGGGTCTGCGCGAGCCGGTAGGCCTATGTAAAATAGGCTCACCGGCGCGCAGGGCCCTGCTCGCGTAAATCCGGGGGGATTTACGCGAGCAGGGCTCTTAAAATCCGCCCCTCTGTGAGGGCCATGGCGACTTCAGTAGCACACCTTCGATCGGTGCCGCTTCCTGACATCTGCAAGGCTGCAACTTGGAGTTCCCTCCATACCTTTGCAGCCCATTATTGTTTGGATAAAGCTGGAAGACAAGATTCCATATTCGGCCAATCTGTCTTGCGTAACCTTTTTCCAACCTGATGTACCAACACCCTTCCACCTCCCGGTTGGGTGCGGATGCCCTTTACCAAATTCCACCCCAGTTGTTGTGCCTGTTGCACGCCGTTGGGTACATTTGGTGCAAGTCAGGACATCCTCAGCTCGGTACTCACCCATTTGTGAGGACAACCATCCTGCTTGTCCTGTGAGAAAGCAAATGTTGCTTACCTGATGTAACAGGTGTTCTCACAGGACAGCAGGATGTTAGTCCTCACGAAACCCGCCCGCCACCCCGCGGTGTTGGGTTCGTTTTTATTTATCTTTTCGGCACTGCCTGTAGCTTTGAAACAAGACTGAAGGGAGACCCCTGCAGGCTGCAGGGTTGGTGCCGTGCATGCCCAGTAGGGGCCAGTCAAAGTTCCTGAAACTTTGACAGAAGTTTTCCGTGGTTGGGCTCCATCCTCGATGTCACCCATTTGTGAGGACTAACATCCTGCTGTCCTGTGAGAATACCTGTTACATCAGGTAAGCAACATTTGCTTTACTTCCCTTCCCAATAACATGGGGGACACCCACACAGAGCATTAGTTACTACCTTTAACAGAAACATGGGGGAAACCCGCACAGAGCAGCAGTTACTTCCCTTCACATTAACATGGGGGAAACCCACACAGAGCAGCAGTTACTTCCCTTCACATTAACATGGAGGAACACTGCACAGAGCAGCAGTTACTTCCCTTCACATTAACATGGGGGAATCCCGCACAGTTACTTCCCTTCACATTAACATTGGAGAAACCCACACAGAGCAGCAGTTACTACCCTTCCCATTAACATGGGGGACACCCGCACAGAGCATTAGTTACTACCTTTCACAGAAACCTGAGGGCAATCTGCTCAGAGCATTAGTTACTACCTTTAACAGAAACATATGGGCAATCTGCACAGAGCATTAGTTACTACCTTTAACAGAAACATGTGGGCAATCTGCACAGAGCATTAGTTACTACTTTTAACAGAAACATGTGAGCAATCTGCCAGAGCATTAGTTACTACCTTTTAGAGAAACATGTGGGCAATCTGCACAGAGCATTAGTTACTACTTTTAACAGAAACATGTGAGCAATCTGCCAGAGCATTAGTTACTACCTTTTACAGAAACATGTGGGCTATCTGCACAGAGCATTAATTACTACCTTTTACAGAAAGATGTGGGTAATCTGCACAGGGCATTAGTTACTACCTTTAACAGAAACATGTCGGCAATCTGCACAGAGAATTAGTTACTACCTTTAACAGAAACATGTGGACAACCTGCACAGAACATTAGTTTCTACCTTTAATAGAAACATGTGGGTAATCTGCACAGAGCATTAGTTTCTACCTTTAACAGAAAGATCTGGTAACATGCTGGGACTGTCAGTCTCTACCCTTGAAAGAAACATGTGAGTAATATGCACAGAGTAGCAGTTAATGCCCTTAACTGAAATATGGGACCCAGAATACCAAGGATGATGATAGGAAAACCAGGACAGGGTGAGAGCGTCTGCTGCAGATCTTGGGGGGGTTTACTTCTGATCCTCAGATCTGGGTCTATATCTCCTGATGTGGGACGTTACTTTTACATAAAGATCACATTATGTCATGCACTGTAACACAGATCCCACTGTGACTCTCTCACCCAGAAGCTATAAATGGGAAGGTTTTAATGCAAAAGCAAATCCTCAGACTGGACAGAAATCTCATGGATCTGGAGTGGGATTCTCATCCTAGTGTCTCCCTATAAAGTGACTTTCCCATCCTGTGAACGTCCCGGGAGAATTTATTCCTAATCTCAATACTCTCTTTCTTTCATTTAGAACAATCCCAACAATAATACTACTGTGGTAAGCCTAAGCTTTAGATCCTGATAATTATTCACATCAATTGTTCTGAGGCTTAAATTTCTGTTACTGTCTCAGAAAATTACTTTTTCTAAACTCTTTTTCTATTGACTCTTGTCTGTGGGCAATCTGATTGAAAAATGGCCGGTGAAATAAAAATCCTGTTTTTACTAATTTTAAAAGTTTACATTCATTACCAATATTTCTGTGTGGAAAGAGTAAGTAAGAGAAAATTCGAGTCACTGTCCCAATCCCCTTCTAGTCTGCCCTTTTTAGATTTTTCAGCTCTGATTTTCTGCCATTTTGGACAGATGATCATAAAACTTCTCACTCTCAAACCTGCACCAGCTTTGTATCTCTGAATGTTACTGCAGGGAGTGGCGGTTACTGTCCTTAACATTAAAATGCAGGTAAAATGTGGGGAGTGGCAGTAACTACCCTTAACAGTAACATAGGTTAAATTGTACAGAACAGAAGGTAATAACCCTAAAATGGGGGTAATCTGCACAGAGTAGCAGTTACTTCCCTTCACATTAACATGGGAGAAACCCGCACAGAGCAGCAGTTACTTCCCTTCACATTAACATAGAGGAAAACTGCACAGAGCAACAGTTACTTCCCTTCACATTAACATAGGAGAAACCCACACAGAGCAGCAGTTACTACCCTTCCCATTAACATGGGGGACACCCGCACAGAGCATTAGTTACTACCTTTAACAGAAACCTGAGGGCAATCTGCACAGATCATTAGTTACTACCTTTAACAGAAATATGTGGGCAATCTGCACAGAGCACTAGTTAGTACCTTTAACAGAAACATGTGGGCAATCTGCTCAGAGCATTAGTTACTACATTTAACAGAAACATGTGGGCACTCTGCACAGAGCATTAGTTACTACCTTTAACAGAAACATGTGGGCAATCTGCACAGAGCATTAGTTACTACCTTTAACAGAAACATGTGGGTAATCTGCACAGGGCATAAGTTACTACCTGTAACAGAAACATGTGGGCAATCTGCACAGAACATTAGTTACTAACTTTAACAGAAACATGTGGGTAATCTGCACAAAGCATTAGTTATTACCTTTAACAGTAACATGTGGGCAATCTGCACAGAGCATTAGTTACTACCTATAACAGAAACATGTGGGCAATCTGCTCAGAGCATTAGTTACTACCTTTAACAGAAACATGTGGGCAATTTGCACAGAGCATTAGTTACTACTTTTAACAGAAACATGTGGGCAATCTGCACAGAGCATTAGTTACTACGTTTAACAGAAACATGTGGGCAATCTGCTCAGAGCATTAGTTACTACCTTTAACAGAAATATGTGAGCAATCTGCCAGAGCATTAGTTACTACCTTTTACAGAAACATGTGGGCAATCTGCACAGAGCATTAGTTACTACCTTTAACAGAAACATGTGGGCAATCTGCACAGAGCATTAGTTACCACCTTTAACAGAAACATGTGGGCAATCTGCACAGAACATTAGTTACTACCTTTAATAGAAAGATCGGGTAAAATGCTGGGACTGTCAGTCTCTACCCTTGAAATAAACATGTGAGTAATATACCCCGAGTAGCAGTTAATTCCCTTAACTGAAATATGGGACCCAGAATACCAAGGATGATGATAGGAAAACCAGGACAGGGTGAGAGCGTCTGCTGCCGATCTTGGGGGGTTTTACTTCTGATCCTCAGATCTGGGTCTATATCTCCTGATGTGGGACGTTACTTTTACATGAAGATCACATTATGTCATGCACTGTAACACAGATCCCACTGTGACTCTCTCACCCGGAGGCTCTAAATGGGAAGGTTTTAATGCAAAGGCAAATCTTCAGACTGGACAGAAATCTCATGGTGATCTGGAGTGTGATTCTCATCCTAGTGTCTCCCTATAAAGTGACTTTCCCATCCTGTGACCTTCCCGGGAAAATTTATTCCTAATCTCACGTCTCTCTTTCTTTCATTTAGAACAATCCCAACAATAATACTACTGTGGTAAGCCTAAGCTTTAGATCCTGATAATTATTCACATCAATTTTACTGAGGTTTAAATTTCTGTTACTGTCTCAGAAAATTACTTTTTCTAAACTCTTTTTCTATTGACACTTGTCTCTGGGCAATCTGATTGAAAAATGGCCAGAGCAGCAGTTACTTCCCTTCACATTAACATGGGGGAAACACGCACAGAGCAGCAATTACGTCCCTTCACATTAACATTGGGGAAAACTGCACAGAGCAGTAGTTACTTCCCTTCACATTAACATGGGGGAAACCCGCACAGAGCAGCAGTTACTTCCCTTCACATTAACATGGGGGAAACCTGCACAGAGAAGCAATTACTTCCCTTCACATTAACATGGGGGAAACCTGCACAGAGCAGCAGTTACTTCTCTTCACATTAACATGGGGGAAATCCTGCACAGAGCAGCAGTTACTTCCCTTCAGATTAACATGGGGGAATCCCACACAGAGCAGCAGTTACTTCTCTTCACATTAACATGGGGGAAATCCTGCACAGAGCAGCAGTTACTTCCCTTCAGATTAACATGGGGGAAACCTGCACAGAGAAGCAATTACTTCCCTTCACATTAACATGGGGGAATCCCACACAGAGCAGCAGTTACTTCTCTTCACATTAACATGGGGGAAATCCTGCACAGAGCAGCAGTTACTTCCCTTCAGATTAACATGGGGGAATCCCACACAGAGCAGCAGTTACTTCCCTTCTCATTAATATGGGGAAAAACCGTATAGAGCAGCAGTTATTTCCTTCATATTAACTTGGGGGAAACGTGCGCAGAGCAGCAGTTACTTCCCTTCACATTAACATGGGAGAAACCAGCACAGAGCAGCATTTACTTCCCTTCAGATTAACATGGGGGAATCCCACACAGAGCAGCAGTTACTTCCATTCAGATTAACATGGGGGAAACCCGCACAGGGCATTACTTACTACCTTTAACAGAAACATGTGGGCAATCTGCACAGAGCATTAGTTACTACCTTTAACAGAAACCTGTGGGAACCTGCACAGAGCATTAGTTACTACCTTTACCAGAAACCTGTGGGCAATCTGCACAGAAAATTAGTTACTACCTTTAACAGAAACATGTGGGCAATCTGCACAGAGCATTAGTTACTACCTTTCACAGAAAAATGTGGGTAATCTGCACAGGGCATTAGTTACTACCTTTAACAGAAACATGTGGCCAATCTGCGAAGAGCATTAGTTACTACCTTTAACAGAAACATGTGGGCAATCTGCACAGAGCATTAGTTACTACCTTTAACAGAAAGATGTGGGTAATCTGCACAGGGCATTAGTTACTACCTTTAACAGAAAGATGTGGGTAATCTGCACAGGGCATTAGTTACTACCTTTAACAGAAACATGTGGGCAATCTGCACAGAGCATTATTTACTACCTTTAACAGAAACATGTGGGCAATCTGCACAGATAATTAGTTACCACCTTTAACAGAAACATGTGGGCAATCTGCACAGAGCATTAGTTACTACCTTTAACAGAAACATGTGGGCAATCTGCACAGAGCATTAGTTACTACCTTTAACAGAAACATGTGGGCAATCTGCACAGAACATTAGTTACTACCTTTAATAGAAAGATCGGGTAAAATGCTGGGACTGTCTGTCTCTACCCTTGAAATAAACATGTGAGTAATATACCCCGAGTAGCAGTTAATTCCCTTAACTGAAATATGGGACCCAGAATACCAAGGATGATGATAGGAAAACCAGGACAGGGTGAGAGCGTCTGCTGCCGATCTTGGGGGGTTTTACTTCTGATCCTCAGATCTGGGTCTATATCTCCTGATGTGGGACGTTACTTTTACATGAAGATCACATTATGTCATGCACTGTAAAACAGATCCCACTGTGACTCTCTCACCCGGAGGCTCTAAATGGGAAGGTTTTAATGCAAAGGCAAATCTTCAGACTGGACAGAAATCTCATGGTGATCTGGAGTGTGATTCTCATCCTAGTGTCTCCCTATAAAGTGACTTTCCCATCCTGTGACCTTCCCGGGAAAATTTATGCCTAATCTCACGTCTCTCTTTCTTTCATTTAGAACAATCCCAGCAATAATACTACTGTGGTAAGCCTAAGCTTTAGATCCTGATAATTATTCACATCAATTGTACTGAGGTTTAAATTTCTGTTACTGTCTCAGAAAATTACTTTTTCTAAACTCTTTTTCTATTGACACTTGTCTCTGGGCAATCTGATTGAAAAATGGCCAGAGCAGCAGTTACTTCCCTTCACATTAACATGGGGGAAACACGCACAGAGCAGCAATTACGTCCCTTCACATTACATTGGGGAAAACTGCACAGAGCAGTAGTTACTTCCCTTCACATTAACATGGGGGAAACCCGCACAGAGCAGCAGTTACTTCCCTTCACATTAACATGGGGGAAACCTGCACAGAGAAGCAATTACTTCCCTTCACATTAACATGGGGGAAACCTGCACAGAGCAGCAGTTACTTCTCTTCACATTAACATGGGGGAAATCCTGCACAGAGCAGCAGTTACTTCCCTTCAGATTAACATGGGGGAATCCCACACAGAGCAGCAGTTACTTCTCTTCACATTAACATGGGGGAAATCCTGCACAGAGCAGCAGTTACTTCCCTTCAGATTAACATGGGGGAATCCCACACAGAGCAGCAGTTACTTCCCTTCTCATTAATATGGGGAAAACCCGTATAGAGCAGCAGTTATTTCCTTCATATTAACTTGGGGGAAACGTGCGCAGAGCAGCAGTTACTTCCCTTCACATTAACATGGGAGAAACCAGCACAGAGCAGCATTTACTTCCCTTCAGATTAACATGGGGGAATCCCACACAGAGCAGCAGTTACTTCCCTTCAGATTAACATGGGGGAAACCCGCACAGGGCATTACTTACTACCTTTAACAGAAACATGTGGGCAATCTGCACAGAGCATTAGTTACTACCTTTAACAGAAAAATGTGGGTAATCTGCACAGGGCATTAGTTACTACCTTTAACAGAAACATATGGGCAATCTGCGAAGAGCATTAGTTACTACCTTTAACAGAAACATGTGGGCAATCTGCACAGAGCATTAGTTACTACCTTTAACAGAAAGATGTGGGTAATCTGCACAGGGCATTAGTTACTACCTTTAACAGAAACATGTGGGCAATCTGCACAGAGCATTATTTACTACCTTTAACAGAAACATGTGGGCAATCTGCACAGAGAATTAGTTACTACCTTTAATAGAAAGATCGGGTAACATGCTGGGACTGTGTCTACCCTGAAAGAAACATGTGATTAATATGCACAGAGTAGCAGTTAATGCCCTTAGCAGAAATATGGGACCCAGGATACCAAGGATGATGATAGGAAAACCAGGAGAGGGTGAGAGCATCTGCTGTGGATCTTGGGGGTGGTTACTTCTGATCCTCAGATCTGGGTCTATATCTCCTGATGTGGGACGTTACTTTTACATGAAGATCACATTATGTCATACAATGTAACACAGATCCCACTGTGACTCTCTCACCCGGAGGCTCTAAATGGGAAGGTTTTAATGGAAAAGGAAATCCTCAGACTGGACAAAAATCTCATGATGATCTGGAGTGTGATTCTCATCCTAGTGTCTCACTATAAAGTGACTTTCCCATCCTGTGACCTTCCCGGGAGAATGTATTCCTAATCTCACTGCTCTCTTTCTTTCATTTAGAACAATCCCAACAATAATACTACTGAGGTAAGCCTAAGCTTTAGATCCAGATAATTATTCACATCAATTGTTCTGAGGTTTACATTTCTGTTTCTGTCTCAGAAAATTACTTTTTCTAAACTCTTTTTCTATTGACTCTTGTCTGTGGGCAATCTGATTGAAAAATGGCCAGAGCAGCAGTTACTTCCCTTCACATTAACATGGGGGAAACATGCACAGAGCAGCAGTTACTTCCCTTCACATTAACATGGGGGAAACACGCACAGAGCAGCAGTTACGTCCCTTCACATTAACATTGGGGAAAACTGCACAGAGAAGCAATTACTTCCCTTCACATTAACATGGGGGAAACCTGCACAGAGCAGCAGTTACTTCTCTTCTCATTAACATGGGGGAATCCCACACAGAGCAGCAGTTACTTCTCTTCACATTAACATGGGGGAATCCCACACAGAGCAGCAGTTACTTCCCTTCTCATTAATATGGGGGAAACCCGTATAGAGCAGCAGTTATTTCCTTCATATTAACTTGGGGGAAACGTGCGCAGAGCAGCAGTTACTTCCCTTCACATTAACATGGGAGAAACGAGCACAGAGCAGCAGTTACTTCCCTTCAGATTAACATGGGGGAATCCCACACAGAGCAGCAGTTACTTCCCTTCACATTAACATGGGAGAAACGAGCACAGAGCAGCAGTTACTTCCCTTCAGATTAACATGGGGGAAACCCGCACAGGGCATTACTTACTACCTTTAACAGAAACATGTGGGCAATCTGCACAGAGCATTAGTTACTACCTTTAACAGAAACCTGTGGGAACCTGCACAGAGCATTAGTTACTACCTTTAACAGAAACCTGTGGGCAATCTGCACAGAAAATTAGTTACTACCTTTAACAGAAACATGTGGGCAATCTGCACAGAGCATTAGTTACTACCTTTAACAGAAAAATGTGGGTAATCTGCACAGGGCATTAGTTACTACCTTTAACAGAAACATGTGGGCAATCTGCGAAGAGCATTAGTTACTACCTTTAACAGAAACATGTGGGCAATCTGCACAGAGCATTAGTTACTACCTTTAACAGAAAGATGTGAGTAATCTGCACAGGGCATTAGTTACTACCTTTAACAGAAACGTGGGCAATCTGCACAGAGCATTCTTTACTACCTTTAACAGAAACATGTGGGCAATCTGCACAGAGAATTAGTTACTACCTTTAATAGAAAGATCGGGTAACATGCTGGGACTGTGTCTACCCTGAAAGAAACATGTGATTAATATGCACAGAGTAAGCAGTTAATGCCCTTAGCAAAAATATGGGTCCCAGGATACCAAGGATGATGATAGGAAAACCAGGAGAGGGTGAGAGCATCTGCTGCGGATCTTGGGGGTGGTTACTTCTGTTCCTCAGATCTGGGTCTATATCTCCTGATGTGGGACGTTACTTTTACATGAAGATCACATTATGTCATACAATGTAACACAGATCCCACTGTGACTCTCTCACCCGGAGGCTCTAAATGGGAAGGTTTTAATGGAAAAGGAAATCCTCAGACTGGACAAAAATCTCATGATGATCTGGAGTGTGATTCTCATCCTAGTGTCTCACTATAAAGTGACTTTCCCATCCTGTGACCTTCCCGGGAGAATGTATTCCTAATCTCACTGCTCTCTTTCTTTCATTTAGAACAATCCCAACAATAATACTACTGAGGTAAGCCTAAGCTTTAGATCCAGATAATTATTCACATCAATTGTTCTGAGGTTTACATTTCTGTTTCTGTCTCAGAAAATTACTTTTTCTAAACTCTTTTTCTATTGACACTTGTCTGTGGGCAATCTGAAAAATGGCCAGAGCAGCAGTTACTTCCCTTCACATTAACATGGGGGAAACCTGCACAGAGCAGCAGTTACTTCCCTTCAAATTAAAATGGGGGAAAACTGCACAGAGCAGCGGTTACTTCCCTTCACATTAACATGGGGGAAACCTGTACAAAGCAGCAGTTACTTTCCTTCACATTAAAATGGGGGAAAACTGCACAGAGCAGCGGTTACTTCCCTTCACATTAACATGGGAGAAACCCGCACAGGGCAGTGGTTACTTCCCTTCACATTAAAATGGGGGACACCCGCACAGAGCATTAGTTACTACCTTTAACAGAAACCTGAGCGCAATCTGCACAGATCATTAGTTACTACCTTTAACAGAAACATGTGGGCAATCTGCACAGAGCATTAGTTACTACCTTTAACAGAAACATGTGGGCAATCTGCACAGAGCATTAGTTACTACTTTTAACAGAAACATGTGAGCAATCTGCACAGAGCATTAGTTACTACCTTTAACAGAAACATGAGGGCAATCTGCACAGAGCATTAGTTACTACCTTTAACAGAAACATGTGGGCAATCTGCACAGAGCATTAGTTACTACCTTTAACAGAAACATGTGGGCAATCTGCACAGAACATTAGTTACTACCTTTAACAGAAAGATGTGGGTAATCTGCACAGGGCATTAGTTTTTACCTTTAACAGAAACATGTTGGTAATCTGCACAGAGCATTAGTTACTACCTTTAACAGAAACATGTGGACAATCTGCACAGAGCATTAATTACTACCTTTAACAGAAACATGTGGGCAATCTGCACAGAGCATTAGTTACTACCTTTAATAGAAAGATCGGGTAACATGCTAGGACTGTTAGTCTCTACCCTTGAAATAAACATGTGAGTAATATACACAGAGTAGCAGTTAATGCCCTAAACTGAAATATGGGACCCAGAATACCGAGGATGAAGATAGGAAAACCAGGAGAGGGTGAGAGCATTTGCTGCGGATCTTGGGGGGTTTTACTTCTGATCCTCAGATCTGGGTCTATATCTCCTGATGTGGGACGTTACATTTACATGAAGATCCCATTATGTCGTGCACTGTAACAAAGATCCCACTGTGACTCTCTCACCCGGAGGCTCTAAATGGGAAGGTTTTAATGCAAAAGCAAATCCTCAGACTGGACAGAAATCTCATGGTGATCTGGAGTGTGATTCTCATCCTAGTGTCTCCCTATAAAGTGACTTTCCTATCCTGTGACCTTCCCGGGAGAATTTATTCCTAATCTCACTGCTCTCTTTCTTTCATTTAGAACAATCCCAACAATAATACTACTGAGGTAAGCCTAAACTTTAGATCCTGATAATTATTCACATCAATTGTTCTGAGCTTTAAATTGCTGTTAGACTCTCAGAAAATTACTATTTCTAAACTCTTTTTCTATTGACTCTTATCTGTGGGCAATCTGATTGAAAAACGGCCTGTGAAATAAAAATCCTGATTTTACTAATTTTAAAAGCTTACATTCATTACCAATATTTCTGAGGGGAAAGAGTAAATAAGAGAAAGTTCGAGTCACTGTTCCAGTCCCCTTCTAGTCTGCCCTTTTTAGATTTTTCAGCTCTGATTTTCTGCCATTTTGGACAGATGATCATAAAACTTCTCACTCTCAAACCTGCACCAGCTTTGTATCTCTGAATGTTACTGCAGGGAGTGGCGGTTACTGTCCTTATCATTAAAATGCAGGTAAAATGTGGGGAGTGGCAGTAACTACCCTTAACAGTAACATAGGTTAAATTGTACAGAACAGAAGGTAATAACCCTAAAATGGGGGTAATCTGCACAGAGTAGCAGTTACTTCCCTTCACATTAACATGGGGGAAACCTGCACAGAGCAGCAGTTACTTCCCTTCACATTAACATGGGGGAAACCCACACAGAGCAGCACTTACTTCCCTTCACATTAACATGGAGGAACACTGCACAGAGCAGCAGTTACTTCCCTTCACATTAACATGGGGGAAACACGCACAGAGCAGCAGTTACTTCCCTTCACATTAACATGGGGGAAACCTGCACAGAGCAGCAGTTACTTCCCTTCACATTAACATGGGGGAAACACGCACAGAGCAGCAGTTACTTCCCTTCACATTAACATGGGGGAAACACGCACAGAGCAGCAGTTACTTCCCTTCACATTAACATGGGGGAAACACGCACAGAGCAGCAGTTACTTCCCTTCACATCAACATGGGGGAAAACACGCACAGAGCAGCAGTTACTTCCCTTCACATTAACATGGGGGAAACCTGCACAGAGCAGCAGTTACTTCCCTTCACATTAACATTGGGGAAAACTGCACAGAGCAGCAGTTACTTCCCTTCACATTAACATGGGGAAACACGCACAGAGCAGCAGTTACTTCCCTTCACATTAACATGGGGGAAACACGCACAGAGCAGCAGTTACTTCCCTTCACATTAACATGGGGGAAACACGCACAGAGCAGCAGTTACTTCCCTTCACATTAACATGGGGGAAACACGCATAGAGCAGCAGTTACTTCCCTTCACATTAACATGGGGGAAACCTGCACAGAGCAGCAGTTACTTCCCTTCACATTAACATTGGGGAAAACTGCACAGAGCAGCAGTTACTTCCCTTCACATTAACATGGGGGAAACACGCACAGAGCAGCAGTTACTTCCCTTCACATTAACATGGGGGAAACCTGCACAGAGAAGCAGATACTTCCCTTCACATTAACATGGGTGAAAACTGCACAGAGAAGCAGATACTTCCCTTCACATTAACATGGGGGAAACCTGCACAGAGCAGCAGTTACTTCTCTTCTCATTAACATGGGGGAAATCCTGCACAGAGCAGCAGTTACTTCCCTTCACATTAACATGGGGGAAATCCTGCACAGAGCAGCAGTTACTTCCCTTCACATTAACGTGGGGGAAACACGCACAGAGCAGCAGTTACTTCCCTTCACATTAACATGGGGGAAACCTGCACAGAGTAGCAGTTACTTCCCTTCACATTAACATGGGGGAAACCTGCACAGAGCAGCAGTTACTTCCCTTCACATTAACATGGGGGAAACCCACACAGAGCAGCAGTTACTTCCCTTCACATTAACATGGAGGAACACTGCACAGAGCAGCAGTTACTTCCCTTCACATTAACATGGGGGAAACACGCACAGAGCAGCAGTTACTTCCCTTCACATTAACATGGGGGAAACACGCACAGAGCAGCAGTTACTTCCCTTCACATTAACATGGAGGAACACTGCACAGAGCAGCAGTTACTTCCCTTCACATTAACATGGGGGAAACACGCACAGAGCAGCAGTTACTTCCCTTCACATTAACATGGGGGAAACACGCACAGAGCAGCAGTTACTTCCCTTCACATTAACATGGGGGAAACCCGCACAGAGCAGCAGTTACTTCCCTTCACATTAACATGGGGGAAACACGCACAGAGCAGCAGTTACTTCCCTTCACATTAACATGGGGGAAACACGCACAGAGCAGCAGTTACTTCCCTTCACATTAACATGGAGGAACACTGCACAGAGCAGCAGTTACTTCCCTTCACATTAACATGGGGGAAACACGCACAGAGCAGCAGTTACTTCCCTTCACATTAACATGGGGGAAACCCGCACAGAGCAGCAGTTACTTCCCTTCACATTAAAATGGGGGAAAACTGCACAGAGCAGCGGTTACTTCCCTTCACATTAACATGGGAGAAACCCGCACAGGGCAGTGGTTACTTCCCTTCACATTAAAATGGGGGACACCCGCACAGAGCATTAGTTACTACCTTTAACAGAAACCTGAGCGCAATCTGCACAGATCATTAGTTACTACCTTTAACAGAAACATGTGGGCAATCTGCACAGAGCATTAGTTACTACCTTTAACAGAAACATGTGGGCAATCTGCACAGAGCATTAGTTACTACTTTTAACAGAAACATGTGAGCAATCTGCACAGAGCATTAGTTACTACCTTTAACAGAAACATGAGGGCAATCTGCACAGAGCATTAGTTACTACCTTTAACAGAAACATGTGGGCAATCTGCACAGAGCATTAGTTACTACCTTTAACAGAAAGATGTGGGTAATCTGCACAGGGCATTAGTTTTTACCTTTAACAGAAACATGTTGGTAATCTGCACAGAGCTTTAGTTACTACCTTTAACAGAAACATGTGGACAATCTGCACAGAGCATTAATTACTACCTTTAACAGAAACATGTGGGCAATCTGCACAGATCATTAGTTACTAACTTTAATAGAAAGATCGGGTAACATGCTAGGACTGTTAGTCTCTACCCTTGAAATAAACATGTGAGTAATATACACAGAGTAGCAGTTAATGCCCTAAACTGAAATATGGGACCCAGAATACCGAGGATGAAGATAGGAAAACCAGGAGAGGGTGAGAGCATTTGCTGCGGATCTTGGGGGGTTTTACTTCTGATCCTCAGATCTGGGTCTATATCTCCTGATGTGGGACGTTACATTTACATGAAGATCCCATTATGTCGTGCACTGTAACAAAGATCCCACTGTGACTCTCTCACCCGGAGGCTCTAAATGGGAAGGTTTTAATGCAAAAGCAAATCCTCAGACTGGACAGAAATCTCATGGTGATCTGGAGTGTGATTCTCATCCTAGTGTCTCCCTATAAAGTGACTTTCCTATCCTGTGACCTTCCCGGGAGAATTTATTCCTAATCTCACTGCTCTCTTTCTTTCATTTAGAACAATCCCAACAATAATACTACTGAGGTAAGCCTAAACTTTAGATCCTGATAATTATTCACATCAATTGTTCTGAGCTTTAAATTGCTGTTAGACTCTCAGAAAATTACTATTTCTAAACTCTTTTTCTATTGACTCTTATCTGTGGGCAATCTGATTGAAAAACGGCCTGTGAAATAAAAATCCTGATTTTACTAATTTTAAAAGCTTACATTCATTACCAATATTTCTGAGGGGAAAGAGTAAATAAGAGAAAGTTCGAGTCACTGTTCCAGTCCCCTTCTAGTCTGCCCTTTTTAGATTTTTCAGCTCTGATTTTCTGCCATTTTGGACAGATGATCATAAAACTTCTCACTCTCAAACCTGCACCAGCTTTGTATCTCTGAATGTTACTGCAGGGAGTGGCGGTTACTGTCCTTATCATTAAAATGCAGGTAAAATGTGGGCAGTGGCAGTAACTACCCTTAACAGCAACATAGGTTAAATTGTACAGAACAGAAGGTAATAACCCTAAATGGGGGTAATCTGCACAGAGTAGCAGTTACTTCCCTTCACATTAACATGGGGGAAACATGCACAGAGCAGCAGTTACGTCCCTTCACATTAACATTGGGGAAAACTGCACAGAGAAGCAATTACTTCCCTTCACATTAACATGGGGGAAACCTGAACAGAGCAGCAGTTACTTCTCTACTCATTAACATGGGGGAATCCCACACAGAGCAGCAGTTACTTCTCTTCACATTAACATGGGGGAATCCCACACAGAGCAGCAGTTACTTCCCTTCTCATTAATATGGGGGAAACCCGTATAGAGCAGCAGTTATTTCCTTCATATTAACTTGGGGGAAACGTGCGCAGAGCAGCAGTTACTTCCCTTCACATTAACATGGGAGAAACGAGCACAGAGCAGCAGTTACTTCCCTTCAGATTAACATGGGGGAATCCCACACAGAGCAGCAGTTACTTCCCTTCACATTAACATGGGAGAAACGAGCACAGAGCAGCAGTTACTTCCCTTCAGATTAACATGGGGGAAACCCGCACAGGGCATTACTTACTACCTTTAACAGAAACATGTGGGCAATCTGCACAGAGCATTAGTTACTACCTTTAACAGAAACCTGTGGGAACCTGCACAGAGCATTAGTTACTACCTTTAACAGAAACCTGTGGGCAATCTGCACAGAAAATTAGTTACTACCTTTAACAGAAACATGTGGGCAATCTGCACAGAGCATTAGTTACTACCTTTAACAGAAAAATGTGGGTAATCTGCACAGGGCATTAGTTACTACCTTTAACAGAAACATGTGGGCAATCTGCGAAGAGCATTAGTTACTACCTTTAACAGAAACATGTGGGCAATCTGCACAGAGCATTAGTTACTACCTTTAACAGAAAGATGTGAGTAATCTGCACAGGGCATTAGTTACTACCTTTAACAGAAACGTGGGCAATCTGCACAGAGCATTCTTTACTACCTTTAACAGAAACATGTGGGCAATCTGCACAGAGAATTAGTTACTACCTTTAATAGAAAGATCGGGTAACATGCTGGGACTGTGTCTACCCTGAAAGAAACATGTGATTAATATGCACAGAGTAGCAGTTAATGCCCTTAGCAAAAATATGGGTCCCAGGATACCAAGGATGATGATAGGAAAACCAGGAGAGGGTGAGAGCATCTGCTGCGGATCTTGGGGGTGGTTACTTCTGTTCCTCAGATCTGGGTCTATATCTCCTGATGTGGGACGTTACTTTTACATGAAGATCACATTATGTCATACAATGTAACACAGATCCCACTGTGACTCTCTCACCCGGAGGCTCTAAATGGGAAGGTTTTAATGGAAAAGGAAATCCTCAGACTGGACAAAAATCTCATGATGATCTGGAGTGTGATTCTCATCCTAGTGTCTCACTATAAAGTGACTTTCCCATCCTGTGACCTTCCCGGGAGAATGTATTCCTAATCTCACTGCTCTCTTTCTTTCATTTAGAACAATCCCAACAATAATACTACTGAGGTAAGCCTAAGCTTTAGATCCAGATAATTATTCACATCAATTGTTCTGAGGTTTACATTTCTGTTTCTGTCTCAGAAAATTACTTTTTCTAAACTCTTTTTCTATTGACACTTGTCTGTGGGCAATCTGAAAAATGGCCAGAGCAGCAGTTACTTCCCTTCACATTAACATGGGGGAAACCTGCACAGAGCAGCAGTTACTTCCCTTCAAATTAAAATGGGGGAAAACTGCACAGAGCAGCGGTTACTTCCCTTCACATTAACATGGGGGAAACCTGTACAAAGCAGCAGTTACTTTCCTTCACATTAAAATGGGGGAAAACTGCACAGAGCAGCGGTTACTTCCCTTCACATTAACATGGAGAAACCCGCACAGGGCAGTGGTTACTTCCCTTCACATTAAAATGGGGGACACCCGCACAGAGCATTAGTTACTACCTTTAACAGAAACCTGAGCGCAATCTGCACAGATCATTAGTTACTACCTTTAACAGAACATGTGGGCAATCTGCACAGAGCATTAGTTACTACCTTTAACAGAAACATGTGGGCAATCTGCACAGAGCATTAGTTACTACTTTTAACAGAAACATGTGAGCAATCTGCACAGAGCATTAGTTACTACCTTTAACAGAAACATGAGGGCAATCTGCACAGAGCATTAGTTACTACCTTTAACAGAAACATGTGGGCAATCTGCACAGAGCATTAGTTACTACCTTTAACAGAAACATGTGGGCAATCTGCACAGAACATTAGTTACTACCTTTAACAGAAAGATGTGGGTAATCTGCACAGGGCATTAGTTTTTACCTTTAACAGAAACATGTTGGTAATCTGCACAGAGCATTAGTTACTACCTTTAACAGAAACATGTGGACAATCTGCACAGAGCATTAATTACTACCTTTAACAGAAACATGTGGGCAATCTGCACAGAGCATTAGTTACTACCTTTAATAGAAAGATCGGGTAACATGCTAGGACTGTTAGTCTCTACCCTTGAAATAAACATGTGAGTAATATACACAGAGTAGCAGTTAATGCCCTAAACTGAAATATGGGACCCAGAATACCGAGGATGAAGATAGGAAAACCAGGAGAGGGTGAGAGCATTTGCTGCGGATCTTGGGGGGTTTTACTTCTGATCCTCAGATCTGGGTCTATATCTCCTGATGTGGGACGTTACATTTACATGAAGATCCCATTATGTCGTGCACTGTAACAAAGATCCCACTGTGACTCTCTCACCCGGAGGCTCTAAATGGGAAGGTTTTAATGCAAAAGCAAATCCTCAGACTGGACAGAAATCTCATGGTGATCTGGAGTGTGATTCTCATCCTAGTGTCTCCCTATAAAGTGACTTTCCTATCCTGTGACCTTCCCGGGAGAATTTATTCCTAATCTCACTGCTCTCTTTCTTTCATTTAGAACAATCCCAACAATAATACTACTGAGGTAAGCCTAAACTTTAGATCCTGATAATTATTCACATCAATTGTTCTGAGCTTTAAATTGCTGTTAGACTCTCAGAAAATTACTATTTCTAAACTCTTTTTCTATTGACTCTTATCTGTGGGCAATCTGATTGAAAAACGGCCTGTGAAATAAAAATCCTGATTTTACTAATTTTAAAAGCTTACATTCATTACCAATATTTCTGAGGGGAAAGAGTAAATAAGAGAAAGTTCGAGTCACTGTTCCAGTCCCCTTCTAGTCTGCCCTTTTTAGATTTTTCAGCTCTGATTTTCTGCCATTTTGGACAGATGATCATAAAACTTCTCACTCTCAAACCTGCACCAGCTTTGTATCTCTGAATGTTACTGCAGGGAGTGGCGGTTACTGTCCTTATCATTAAAATGCAGGTAAAATGTGGGGAGTGGCAGTAACTACCCTTAACAGTAACATAGGTTAAATTGTACAGAACAGAAGGTAATAACCCTAAAATGGGGGTAATCTGCACAGAGTAGCAGTTACTTCCCTTCACATTAACATGGGGGAAACCTGCACAGAGCAGCAGTTACTTCCCTTCACATTAACATGGGGGAAACCCACACAGAGCAGCACTTACTTCCCTTCACATTAACATGGAGGAACACTGCACAGAGCAGCAGTTACTTCCCTTCACATTAACATGGGGGAAACACGCACAGAGCAGCAGTTACTTCCCTTCACATTAACATGGGGGAAACCCGCACAGAGCAGCAGTTACTTCCCTTCACATTAACATGGGGGAAACACGCACAGAGCAGCAGTTACTTCCCTTCACATTAACATGGGGGAAACACGCACAGAGCAGCAGTTACTTCCCTTCACATTAACATGGGGGAAACACGCACAGAGCAGCAGTTACTTCCCTTCACATCAACATGGGGGAAACACGCACAGAGCAGCAGTTACTTCCCTTCACATTAACATGGGGGAAACCTGCACAGAGCAGCAGTTACTTCCCTTCACATTAACATTGGGGAAAACTGCACAGAGCAGCAGTTACTTCCCTTCACATTAACATGGGGGAAACACGCACAGAGCAGCAGTTACTTCCCTTCACATTAACATGGGGGAAACACGCACAGAGCAGCAGTTACTTCCCTTCACATTAACATGGGGGAAACACGCACAGAGCAGCAGTTACTTCCCTTCACATTAACATGGGGGAAACACGCATAGAGCAGCAGTTACTTCCCTTCACATTAACATGGGGGAAACCTGCACAGAGCAGCAGTTACTTCCCTTCACATTAACATTGGGGAAAACTGCACAGAGCAGCAGTTACTTCCCTTCACATTAACATGGGGGAAACACGCACAGAGCAGCAGTTACTTCCCTTCACATTAACATGGGGGAAACCTGCACAGAGAAGCAGATACTTCCCTTCACATTAACATGGGTGAAAACTGCACAGAGAAGCAGATACTTCCCTTCACATTAACATGGGGGAAACCTGCACAGAGCAGCAGTTACTTCTCTTCTCATTAACATGGGGGAAATCCTGCACAGAGCAGCAGTTACTTCCCTTCACATTAACATGGGGGAAATCCTGCACAGAGCAGCAGTTACTTCCTTCACATTAACGTGGGGGAAACCCGCACAGAGCAGCAGTTACTTCCCTTCACATTAACATGGGGGAAACCTGCACAGAGTAGCAGTTACTTCCCTTCACATTAACATGGGGGAAACCTGCACAGAGCAGCAGTTACTTCCCTTCACATTAACATGGGGGAAACCCACACAGAGCAGCAGTTACTTCCCTTCACATTAACATGGAGGAACACTGCACAGAGCAGCAGTTACTTCCCTTCACATTAACATGGGGGAAACACGCACAGAGCAGCAGTTACTTCCCTTCACATTAACATGGGGGAAACACGCACAGAGCAGCAGTTACTTCCCTTCACATTAACATGGAGGAACACTGCACAGAGCAGCAGTTACTTCCCTTCACATTAACATGGGGGAAACACGCACAGAGCAGCAGTTACTTCCCTTCACATTAACATGGGGGAAACACGCACAGAGCAGCAGTTACTTCCCTTCACATTAACATGGGGGAAACACGCACAGAGCAGCAGTTACTTCCCTTCACATTAACATGGGGGAAACCCGCACAGAGCAGCAGTTACTTCCTTCACATTAACATGGGGGAAACACGCACAGAGCAGCAGTTACTTCCCTTCACATTAACATGGAGGAACACTGCACAGAGCAGCAGTTACTTCCCTTCACATTAACATGGGGGAAACACGCACAGAGCAGCAGTTACTTCCCTTCACATTAACATGGGGGAAACCCGCACAGAGCAGCAGTTACTTCCCTTCACATTAAAATGGGGGAAAACTGCACAGAGCAGCGGTTACTTCCCTTCACATTAACATGGGAGAAACCCGCACAGGGCAGTGGTTACTTCCCTTCACATTAAAATGGGGGACACCCGCACAGAGCATTAGTTACTACCTTTAACAGAAACCTGAGCGCAATCTGCACAGATCATTAGTTACTACCTTTAACAGAAACATGTGGGCAATCTGCACAGAGCATTAGTTACTACCTTTAACAGAAACATGTGGGCAATCTGCACAGAGCATTAGTTACTACTTTTAACAGAAACATGTGAGCAATCTGCACAGAGCATTAGTTACTACCTTTAACAGAAACATGTGGGCAATCTGCACAGAGCATTAGTTACTACCTTTAACAGAAACATGTGGGCAATCTGCACAGAGCATTAGTTACTACCTTTAACAGAAAGATGTGGGTAATCTGCACAGGGCATTAGTTTTTACCTTTAACAGAAACATGTTGGTAATCTGCACAGAGCTTTAGTTACTACCTTTAACAGAAACATGTGGACAATCTGCACAGAGCATTAATTACTACCTTTAACAGAAACATGTGGGCAATCTGCACAGATCATTAGTTACTAACTTTAATAGAAGATCGGGTAACATGCTAGGACTGTTAGTCTCTACCCTTGAAATAAACATGTGAGTAATATACACAGAGTAGCAGTTAATGCCCTAAACTGAAATATGGGACCCAGAATACCGAGGATGAAGATAGGAAAACCAGGAGAGGGTGAGAGCATTTGCTGCGGATCTTGGGGGGTTTTACTTCTGATCCTCAGATCTGGGTCTATATCTCCTGATGTGGGACGTTACATTTACATGAAGATCCCATTATGTCGTGCACTGTAACAAAGATCCCACTGTGACTCTCTCACCCGGAGGCTCTAAATGGGAAGGTTTTAATGCAAAAGCAAATCCTCAGACTGGACAGAAATCTCATGGTGATCTGGAGTGTGATTCTCATCCTAGTGTCTCCCTATAAAGTGACTTTCCTATCCTGTGACCTTCCCGGGAGAATTTATTCCTAATCTCACTGCTCTCTTTCTTTCATTTAGAACAATCCCAACAATAATACTACTGAGGTAAGCCTAAACTTTAGATCCTGATAATTATTCACATCAATTGTTCTGAGCTTTAAATTGCTGTTAGACTCTCAGAAAATTACTATTTCTAAACTCTTTTTCTATTGACTCTTATCTGTGGGCAATCTGATTGAAAAACGGCCTGTGAAATAAAAATCCTGATTTTACTAATTTTAAAAGCTTACATTCATTACCAATATTTCTGAGGGGAAAGAGTAAATAAGAGAAAGTTCGAGTCACTGTTCCAGTCCCCTTCTAGTCTGCCCTTTTTAGATTTTTCAGCTCTGATTTTCTGCCATTTTGGACAGATGATCATAAAACTTCTCACTCTCAAACCTGCACCAGCTTTGTATCTCTGAATGTTACTGCAGGGAGTGGCGGTTACTGTCCTTATCATTAAAATGCAGGTAAAATGTGGGCAGTGGCAGTAACTACCCTTAACAGCAACATAGGTTAAATTGTACAGAACAGAAGGTAATAACCCTAAAATGGGGGTAATCTGCACAGAGTAGCAGTTACTTCCCTTCACATTAACATGGGGGAAACATGCACAGAGCAGCAGTTACGTCCCTTCACATTAACATTGGGGAAAACTGCACAGAGAAGCAATTACTTCCCTTCACATTAACATGGGGGAAACCTGAACAGAGCAGCAGTTACTTCTCTACTCATTAACATGGGGGAATCCCACACAGAGCAGCAGTTACTTCTCTTCACATTAACATGGGGGAATCCCACACAGAGCAGCAGTTACTTCCCTTCTCATTAATATGGGGGAAACCCGTATAGAGCAGCAGTTATTTCCTTCATATTAACTTGGGGGAAACGTGCGCAGAGCAGCAGTTACTTCCCTTCACATTAACATGGGAGAAACGAGCACAGAGCAGCAGTTACTTCCCTTCAGATTAACATGGGGGAATCCCACACAGAGCAGCAGTTACTTCCCTTCACATTAACATGGGAGAAACGAGCACAGAGCAGCAGTTACTTCCCTTCAGATTAACATGGGGGAAACCCGCACAGGTCATTACTTACTACCTTTAACAGAAACATGTGGGCAATCTGCACAAAGCATTAGTTACTACCTTTAACAGAAACCTGTGGGAACCTGCACAGAGCATTAGTTACTACCTTTAACAGAAACCTGTGGGCAATCTGCACAGAAAATTAGTTACTACCTTTAACAGAAACATGTGGGCAATCTGCACAGAGCATTAGTTACTACCTTTAACAGAAAAATGTGGGTAATCTGCACAGGGCATTAGTTACTACCTTTAACAGAAACATGTGGGCAATCTGCGAAGAGCATTAGTTACTACCTTTAACAGAAACATGTGGGCAATCTGCACAGAGCATTAGTTACTACCTTTAACAGAAAGATGTGAGTAATCTGCACAGGGCATTAGTTACTACCTTTAACAGAAACGTGGGCAATCTGCACAGAGCATTATTTACTACCTTTAACAGAAACATGTGGGCAATCTGCACAGAGAATTAGTTACTACCTTTAATAGAAAGATCGGGTAACATGCTGGGACTGTGTCTACCCTGAAAGAAACATGTGATTAATATGCACAGAGTAGCAGTTAATGCCCTTAGCAGAAATATGGGTCCCAGGATACCAAGGATGATGATAGGAAAACCAGGAGAGGGTGAGAGCATCTGCTGCGGATCTTGGGGGTGGTTACTTCTGTTCCTCAGATCTGGGTCTATATCTCCTGATGTGGGACGTTACTTTTACATGAAGATCACATTATGTCATACAATGTAACACAGATCCCACTGTGACTCTCTCACCCGGAGGCTCTAAATGGGAAGGTTTTAATGGAAAAGGAAATCCTCAGACTGGACAAAAATCTCATGATGATCTGGAGTGTGATTCTCATCCTAGTGTCTCACTATAAAGTGACTTTCCCATCCTGTGACCTTCCCGGGAGAATGTATTCCTAATCTCACTGCTCTCTTTCTTTCATTTAGAACAATCCCAACAATAATACTACTGAGGTAAGCCTAAGCTTTAGATCCAGATAATTATTCACATCAATTGTTCTGAGGTTTACATTTCTGTTTCTGTCTCAGAAAATTACTTTTTCTAAACTCTTTTTCTATTGACACTTGTCTGTGGGCAATCTGAAAAATGGCCAGAGCAGCAGTTACTTCCCTTCACATTAACATGGGGGAAACCTGCACAGAGCAGCAGTTACTTCCCTTCAAATTAAAATGGGGGAAAACTGCACAGAGCAGCGGTTACTTCCCTTCACATTAACATGGGGGAAACCTGTACAAAGCAGCAGTCACTTTCCTTCACATTAAAATGGGGGAAAACTGCACAGAGCAGCGGTTACTTCCCTTCACATTAACATGGGAGAAACCCGCACAGGGCAGTGGTTACTTCCCTTCACATTAAAATGGGGGGACACCCGCACAGAGCATTAGTTACTACCTTTAACAGAAACCTGAGCGCAATCTGCACAGATCATTAGTTACTACCTTTAACAGAAACATGTGGGCAATCTGCACAGAGCATTAGTTACTACCTTTAACAGAAACATGTGGGCAATATGCACAGAGCATTAGTTACTACTTTTAACAGAAACATGTGAGCAATCTGCACAGAGCATTAGTTACTACCTTTAACAGAAACATGAGGGCAATCTGCACAGAGCATTAGTTACTACCTTTAACAGAAACATGTGGGCAATCTGCACAGAGCATTAGTTACTACCTTTAACAGAAACATGTGGGCAATCTGCACAGAACATTAGTTACTACCTTTAACAGAAAGATGTGGGTAATCTGCACAGGGCATTAGTTTTTACCTTTAACAGAAACATGTTGGTAATCTGCACAGAGCATTAGTTACTACCTTTAACAGAAACATGTGGACAATCTGCACAGAGCATTAATTACTACCTTTAACAGAAACATGTGGGCAATCTGCACAGAGCATTAGTTACTACCTTTAACAGAAACATGTGGACAATCTGCACAGAGCATTAATTACTACCTTTAACAGAAACATGTGGGCAATCTGCACAGAGCATTAGTTACTACCTTTAATAGAAAGATCGGGTAACATGCTAGGACTGTTAGTCTCTACCCTTGAAATAAACATGTGAGTAATATACACAGAGTAGCAGTTAATGCCCTAAACTGAAATATGGGACCCAGAATACCGAGGATGAAGATAGGAAAACCAGGAGAGGGTGAGAGCATTTGCTGCGGATCTTGGGGGGTTTTACTTCTGATCCTCAGATCTGGGTCTATATCTCCTGATGTGGGACGTTACATTTACATGAAGATCCCATTATGTCGTGCACTGTAACAAAGATCCCACTGTGACTCTCTCACCCGGAGGCTCTAAATGGGAAGGTTTTAATGCAAAAGCAAATCCTCAGACTGGACAGAAATCTCATGGTGATCTGGAGTGTGATTCTCATCCTAGTGTCTCCCTATAAAGTGACTTTCCTATCCTGTGACCTTCCCGGGAGAATTTATTCCTAATCTCACTGCTCTCTTTCTTTCATTTAGAACAATCCCAACAATAATACTACTGAGGTAAGCCTAAACTTTAGATCCTGATAATTATTCACATCAATTGTTCTGAGCTTTAAATTGCTGTTAGACTCTCAGAAAATTACTATTTCTAAACTCTTTTTCTATTGACTCTTATCTGTGGGCAATCTGATTGAAAAACGGCCTGTGAAATAAAAATCCTGATTTTACTAATTTTAAAAGCTTACATTCATTACCAATATTTCTGAGGGGAAAGAGTAAATAAGAGAAAGTTCGAGTCACTGTTCCAGTCCCCTTCTAGTCTGCCCTTTTTAGATTTTTCAGCTCTGATTTTCTGCCATTTTGGACAGATGATCATAAAACTTCTCACTCTCAAACCTGCACCAGCTTTGTATCTCTGAATGTTACTGCAGGGAGTGGCGGTTACTGTCCTTATCATTAAAATGCAGGTAAAATGTGGGGAGTGGCAGTAACTACCCTTAACAGTAACATAGGTTAAATTGTACAGAACAGAAGGTAATAACCCTAAAATGGGGGTAATCTGCACAGAGTAGCAGTTACTTCCCTTCACATTAACATGGGGGAAACCTGCACAGAGCAGCAGTTACTTCCCTTCACATTAACATGGGGGAAACCCACACAGAGCAGCACTTACTTCCCTTCACATTAACATGGAGGAACACTGCACAGAGCAGCAGTTACTTCCCTTCACATTAACATGGGGGAAACACGCACAGAGCAGCAGTTACTTCCCTTCACATTAACATGGGGGAAACACGCACAGAGCAGCAGTTACTTCCCTTCACATTAACATGGGGGAAACACGCACAGAGCAGCAGTTACTTCCCTTCACATTAACATGGGGGAAACACGCACAGAGCAGCAGTTACTTCCCTTCACATTAACATGGGGGAAACACGCACAGAGCAGCAGTTACTTCCCTTCACATCAACATGGGGGAAACACGCACAGAGCAGCAGTTACTTCCCTTCACATTAACATGGGGGAAACCTGCACAGAGCAGCAGTTACTTCCCTTCACATTAACATGGGGGAAACCTGCACAGAGCAGCAGTTACTTCCCTTCACATTAACATGGGGGAAACACGCACAGAGCAGCAGTTACTTCCCTTCACATTAACATGGGGGAAACACGCACAGAGCAGCAGTTACTTCCCTTCACATTAACATGGGGGAAACACGCACAGAGCAGCAGTTACTTCCCTTCACATTAACATGGGGGAAACACGCATAGAGCAGCAGTTACTTCCCTTCAGATTAACATGGGGGAAACCTGCACAGAGCAGCAGTTACTTCCCTTCACATTAACATTGGGGAAAACTGCACAGAGCAGCAGTTACTTCCCTTCACATTAACATGGGGGAAACACGCACAGAGCAGCAGTTACTTCCCTTCACATTAACATGGGGGAAACCTGCACAGAGAAGCAGATACTTCCCTTCACATTAACATGGGTGAAAACTGCACAGAGAAGCAGATACTTCCCTTCACATTAACATGGGGGAAACCTGCACAGAGCAGCAGTTACTTCTCTTCTCATTAACATGGGGGAAATCCTGCACAGAGCAGCAGTTACTTCCCTTCACATTAACATGGGGGAAATCCTGCACAGAGCAGCAGTTACTTCCCTTCACATTAACGTGGGGGAAACACGCACAGAGCAGCAGTTACTTCCCTTCACATTAACATGGGGGAAACCTGCACAGAGTAGCAGTTACTTCCCTTCACATTAACATGGGGGAAACCTGCACAGAGCAGCAGTTACTTCCCTTCACATTAACATGGGGGAAACCCACACAGAGCAGCAGTTACTTCCCTTCACATTAACGTGGAGGAACACTGCACAGAGCAGCAGTTACTTCCCTTCACATTAACATGGGGGAAACACGCACAGAGCAGCAGTTACTTCCCTTCACATTAACATGGGGGAAACACGCACAGAGC
This sequence comes from Rhinatrema bivittatum, assembly GCF_901001135.1. Lineage (NCBI taxonomy): Eukaryota > Metazoa > Chordata > Amphibia > Gymnophiona > Rhinatrematidae > Rhinatrema > Rhinatrema bivittatum. Next base: position 827,847,356 of record NC_042615.1, read on the forward strand.
AGCAGTTACTTCCCTTCACATTAACATGGAGGAACACTGCACAGAGCAGCAGTTACTTCCCTTCACATTAACATGGGGGAAACACGCACAGAGCAGCAGTTACTTCCCTTCACATTAACATGGGGGAAACACGCACAGAGCAAGCAGTTACTTCCCTTCACATTAACATGGGGGAAACACGCACAGAGCAGCAGTTACTTCCCTTCACATTAACATGGGGGAAACACGCACAGAGCAGCAGTTACTTCCCTTCACATTAACATGGGGGAAACACGCACAGAGCAGCAGTTACTTCCCTTCACATTAACATGGGGGAAACACGCACAGAGCAGCAGTTACTTCCCTTCACATTAACATGGGGGAAACACGCACAGAGCAGCAGTTACTTCCCTTCACATTAAAATGGGGGAAAACTGCACAGAGCAGCGGTTACTTCCCTTCACATTAACATGGGAGAAACCCGCACAGGGCAGTGGTTACTTCCCTTCACATTAAAATGGGGGACACCCGCACAGAGCATTAGTTACTACCTTTAACAGAAACATGAGGGCAATCTGCACAGAGCATTAGTTACTACCTTTAACAGAAACATGTGGGCAATCTGCACAGAGCATTAGTTACTACCTTTAACAGAAACATGTGGGCAATCTGCACAGAGCATTAGTTACTACTTTTAACAGAAACATGTGAGCAATCTGCACAGAGCATTAGTTACTACCTTTAACAGAAACATGAGGGCAATCTGCACAGAGCATTAGTTACTACCTTTAACAGAAAACATGTGGGCAATCTGCACAGAGCATTAGTTACTACCTTTAACAGAAACATGTGGGCAATCTGCACAGAACATTAGTTACTACCTTTAACAGAAAGATGTGGGTAATCTGCACAGGGCATTAGTTTTTACCTTTAACAGAAACATGTTGGTAATCTGCACAGAGCATTAGTTACTACCTTTAACAGAAACATGTGGGCAATCTGCACAGAGCATTAGTTACTACCTTTAATAGAAAGATCGGGTAACATGCTAGGACTGTTAGTCTCTACCCTTGAAATAAACATGTGAGTAATATACACAGAGTAGCAGTTAATGCCCTAAACTGAAATATGGGACCCAGAATACCGAGGATGAAGATAGGAAAACCAGGAAGAGGGTGAGAGCATTTGCTGCGGATCTTGGGGGGTTTTACTTCTGATCCTCAGATCTGGGTCTATATCTCCTGATGTGGGACGTTACATTTACATGAAGATCCCATTATGTCGTGCACTGTAACAAAGATCCCACTGTGACTCTCTCACCCGGAGGCTCTAAATGGGAAGGTTTAATGCAAAAGCAAATCCTCAGACTGGACAGAAATCTCATGGTGATCTGGAGTGTGATTCTCATCCTAGTGTCTCCCTATAAAGTGACTTTCCTATCCTGTGACCTTCCCGGGAGAATTTATTCCTAATCTCACTGCTCTCTTTCTTTCATTTAGAACAATCCCAACAATAATGCTACTGAGGTAAGCCTAAACTTTAGATCCTGATAATTATTCACATCAATTGTTCTGAGCTTTAAAATTGCTGTTAGACTCTCAGAAAATTACTATTTCTAAACTCTTTTTCTATTGACTCTTATCTGTGGGCAATCTGATTGAAAAACGGCCTGTGAAATAAAAATCCTGATTTTACTAATTTTAAAAGCTTACATTCATTACCAATATTTCTGAGGGGAAAGAGTAAATATGAGAAAGTTCGAGTCACTGTTCCAGTCCCCTTCTAGTCTGGCCCTTTTTAGATTTTTCAGCTCTGATTTTCTGCCATTTTGGACAGATGATCATAAAACTTCTCACTCTCAAACCTGCACCAGCTTTGTATCTCTGAATGTTACTGCAGGGAGTGGCGGTTACTGTCCTTATCATTAAAATGCAGGTAAAATGTGGGGAGTGGCAGTAACTACCCTTAACAGCAACATAGGTTAAATTGTACAGAACAGAAGGTAATAACCCTAAAATGGGGGTAATCTGCACAGAGTAGCAGTTACTTCCCTTCACATTAACATGGGGGAAACCTGCACAGAGCAGCAGTTACTTCCCTCACATTAACATGGGGGAAATCCACACAGAGCAGCAGTTACTTCCCTTCACATTAACATGGAGGAACACTGCACAGAGCAGCAGTTACTTCCCTTCACATTAACATGGGGGAAACACGCACAGAGCAGCAGTTACTTCCCTTCACATTAACATGGGGGACACACGAACAGAGCAGCAGTTACTTCCCTTCACATTAACATGGGGGAAACACGCACAGAGCAGCAGTTACTTCCCTTCACATTAACATGGGGGAAACACGCACAGAGCAGCAGTTACTTCCCTTCACATTAACATGGGGGAAACACGCACAGAGCAGCAGTTACTTCCCTTCACATTAACATGGGGGAAACCTGCACAGAGCAGCAGTTACTTCCCTTCACATTAACATTGGGGAAAACTGCACAGAGCAGCAGTTACTTCCCTTCACATTAACATGGGGGAAACACGCACAGAGCAGCAGTTACTTCCCTTCACATTAACATGGGGGGAAACCTGCACAGAGAAGCAGATACTTCCCTTCACATTAACATGGGTGAAAACTGCACAGAGAAGCAGATACTTCCCTTCACATTAACATGGGGGAAACCTGCACAGAGCAGCAGTTACTTCTCTTCTCATTAACATGGGGGAAATCCTGCACAAAGCAGCAGTTACTTCCCTTCTCATTAACATGGGGAAATCCTGCACAGAGCAGCAGTTACTTCCCTTCACATTAACGTGGGGGAAACACGCACAGAGCAGCAGTTACTTCCGTTCACATTAACATGGGGGAAACCTGCACAGAGTAGCAGTTACTTCCCTTCACATTAACATGGGGGAAACCTGCACAGAGCAGCAGTTACTTCCCTTCACATTAACATGGGGGAAACCCACAAAGAGCAGCAGTTACTTCCCTTCACATTAACATGGAGGAACACTGCACAGAGCAGCAGTTACTTCCCTTCACATTAACATGGGGGAAACACGCACAGAGCAGCAGTTACTTCCCTTCACATTAACATGGGGGAAACACGCACAGAGCAGCAGTTACTTCCCTTCACATTAACATGGGGGAAACACGCACAGAGCAGCAGTTACTTCCCTTCACATTAACATGGGGGAAACACGCACAGAGCAGCAGTTACTTCCCTTCACATTAACATGGGGGAAACCCGCACAGAGCAGCAGTTACTTCCCTTCACATTAACATGGGGGAAACCTGCACAGAGCAGCAGTTACTTCCCTTCTCATTAATATGGGGGAAACCCGCATAGAGCAGCAGTTATTTCCTTCATATTAACTTGGGGGAAACGTGCGCAGAGCAGCAGTTACTTCCCTTCACATTAACATGGGAGAAACCAGCACAGAGCAGCATTTACTTCCCTTCAGATTAACATGGGGGAATCCCACACAGAGCAGCAGTTACTTCCCATCACATTAACATGGGAGAAACGAGCACAGAGCAGCAGTTACTTCCCTTCAGATTAACATGGGGGAAACCCGCACAGGGCATTACTTACTATCTTTAACAGAAACATGTGGGCAATCTGCACAGAGCATTAGTTACTACCTTTAACAGAAACCTGTGGGAACCTGCACAGAGCATTAGTTACTACCTTTAACAGAAACCTGTGGGCAATCTGCACAGAAAATTAGTTACTACCTTTAACAGAAAAATGTGTGTAATCTGCACAGGGCATTAGTTACTACCTTTAACAGAAACATGTGGGCAATCTGCACAGAGAATTAGTTACTACCTTTAATAGAAAGATCGGGTAACATGCTGGGACTGTGTCTACCCTGAAAGAAACATGTGATTAATATGCACAGAGTAGCAGTTAATGCCCTTAACAGAAATATGGGACCCAGGATACCAAGGATGATGATAGGAAAACCAGGAGAGGGTGAGAGCATCTGCTGCGGATCTTGGGGGTGGTTACTTCTGTTCCTCAGATCTGGGTCTATATCTCCTGATGTGGGACGTTACTTTTACATGAAGATCACATTATGTCATGCAATGTAACACAGATCCCACTGTGACTCTCTCACCCGGAGGCTCTAAATGGGAAGGTTTTAATGGAAAAGGAAATCCTCAGACTGGACAAAAATCTCATGATGATCTGGAGTGTGATTCTCATCCTAGTGTCTCACTATAAAGTGACTTTCCCATCCTGTGACCTTCCCGGGAGAATTTATTCCTAATCTCACTGCTCTCTTTCTTTCATTTAGAACAATCCCAACAATAATACTACTGAGGTAAGCCTAAGCTTTAGATCCTGATAATTATTCACATCAATTGTTCTGAGGTTTACATTTCTGTTACTGTCTCAGAAAATTACTTTTTCTAAACTCTTTTTCTATTGACTCTTGTCTGTGGGCAATCTGATTGAAAAATGGCCCCTCCCCCTCCTCTTCCCCCCTTTCCCACTCCCCTCTTAAACCCACCCCCGCCCTCCCACCCCTCGGCCTCCCCCTCCTCTCCCCCTTCCTCCCCCTTAAATCTTCTGAACCATTGGTTCCTTTGTAATGCCGTTTACTGTTTTATTTTGTTCAGTTTTGTCTTTTATTCTTTTGATTAGTAATATTATATTACATTGTTTATAAAGTTATTTTGTTATACTGCTATATTGTTTTGCTGTATTTTGCTGTATTTTGCTATAGTGTTTTGCTGTATCTCATCTTTCTTTGTAAACCGGCATGATGTGCTTCACGAATGTCGGTAAATAAAAGTTAATAAATAAATAAATAAATAAATAAAAATCCTGATTTTAATAATTTTAAAAGCTTACATTCATTACCAATATTTCTGTGGGGAAAGAGTAAATAAGAGAAAGTTCGAGTCACTGTCCCAATCCCCTTCTAGTCTGCCCTTTTTAGATTTTTCAGCTCTGATTTTCTACCATTTTGGACAGATGATCATAAAACCTCTCACTCTCAAACCTGCACCAGCTTTGTATCTCTGAATGTTACTGCAAGGAGTGGCAGTTACTGTCCTTAACAGTAAAATTCAGGTAAAATGTGGGGAGTGGCAGTAACTTCCCTTAACAGTAACATAGGTTAAATTGTACAGAACAGAATGTAATAACCCTAAAATGGGGGTAATCTCCACAGAGCAGCAGTAAATACCCTTCACATTAACATGGGGGAAACCTGCACAAAGCAGCAGTTACTTCCCTTCACATTAACATGGGGGAAACCTGCACAGAGCAGCAGTTACTTCCCTTCACATTAACATGGGGGAAACTTGCACAGAGCAGCAGTTACTTCCCTTCACATTAACATGGGGGAAACCTGCACAGAGCAGCAGTTACTTCCCTTCACATTAACATGGGGGAAACCTGCACAGAGCAGCAGTTACTTCCCTTCACATTAACATGGGGGAAACCCGCACAAAGCAGCAGTTACTTCCCTTCACATTAACATGGGGGAAACACGCACAGAGCAGCAGTTACTTCCCTTCACATTAAAATGGGGGAAAACTGCACAGAGCAGCGGTTACTTCCCTTCACATTAACATGGGAGAAACCCGCACAGGGCAGTGGTTACTTCCCTTCACATTAAAATGGGGGACACCCGCACAGAGCATTAGTTACTACCTTTAACAGAAACCTGAGCGCAATCTGCACAGATCATTAGTTACTACCTTTAACAGAAACATGTGGGCAATCTGCACAGAGCATTAGTTACTACCTTTAACAGAAACATGTGGGCAATCTGCACAGAGCATTAGTTACTACTTTTAACAGAAACATGTGAGCAATCTGCACAGAGCATTAGTTACTACCTTTAACAGAAACATGAGGGCAATCTGCACAGAGCATTAGTTACTACCTTTAACAGAAACATGTGGGCAATCTGCACAGAGCATTAGTTACTACCTTTAACAGAAACATGTGGGCAATCTGCACAGAACATTAGTTACTACCTTTAACAGAAAGATGTGGGTAATCTGCACAGGGCATTAGTTTTTACCTTTAACAGAAACATGTTGGTAATCTGCACAGAGCATTAGTTACTACCTTTAACAGAAACATGTGGACAATCTGCACAGAGCATTAATTACTACCTTTAACAGAAACATGTGGGCAATCTGCACAGAGCATTAGTTACTACCTTTAATAGAAAGATCGGGTAACATGCTAGGACTGTTAGTCTCTACCCTTGAAATAAACATGTGAGTAATATACACAGAGTAGCAGTTAATGCCCTAAACTGAAATATGGGACCCAGAATACCGAGGATGAAGATAGGAAAACCAGGAGAGGGTGAGAGCATTTGCTGCGGATCTTGGGGGGTTTTACTTCTGATCCTCAGATCTGGGTCTATATCTCCTGATGTGGGACGTTACATTTACATGAAGATCCCATTATGTCGTGCACTGTAACAAAGATCCCACTGTGACTCTCTCACCCGGAGGCTCTAAATGGGAAGGTTTTAATGCAAAAGCAAATCCTCAGACTGGACAGAAATCTCATGGTGATCTGGAGTGTGATTCTCATCCTAGTGTCTCCCTATAAAGTGACTTTCCTATCCTGTGACCTTCCCGGGAGAATTTATTCCTAATCTCACTGCTCTCTTTCTTTCATTTAGAACAATCCCAACAATAATGCTACTGAGGTAAGCCTAAACTTTAGATCCTGATAATTATTCACATCAATTGTTCTGAGCTTTAAATTGCTGTTAGACTCTCAGAAAATTACTATTTCTAAACTCTTTTTCTATTGACTCTTATCTGTGGGCAATCTGATTGAAAAACGGCCTGTGAAATAAAAATCCTGATTTTACTAATTTTAAAAGCTTACATTCATTACCAATATTTCTGAGGGGAAAGAGTAAATATGAGAAAGTTCGAGTCACTGTTCCAGTCCCCTTCTAGTCTGCCCTTTTTAGATTTTTCAGCTCTGATTTTCTGCCATTTTGGACAGATGATCATAAAACTTCTCACTCTCAAACCTGCACCAGCTTTGTATCTCTGAATGTTACTGCAGGGAGTGGCGGTTACTGTCCTTATCATTAAAATGCAGGTAAAATGTGGGGAGTGGCAGTAACTACCCTTAACAGCAACATAGGTTAAATTGTACAGAACAGAAGGTAATAACCCTAAAATGGGGGTAATCTGCACAGAGTAGCAGTTACTTCCCTTCACATTAACATGGGGGAAACCTGCACAGAGCAGCAGTTACTTCCCTTCACATTAACATGGGGGAAATCCACACAGAGCAGCAGTTACTTCCCTTCACATTAACATGGAGGAACACTGCACAGAGCAGCAGTTACTTCCCTTCACATTAACATGGGGGAAACACGCACAGAGCAGCAGTTACTTCCCTTCACATTAACATGGGGGAAACACGAACAGAGCAGCAGTTACTTCCCTTCACATTAACATGGGGAAACACGCACAGAGCAGCAGTTACTTCCCTTCACATTAACATGGGGGAAACACGCACAGAGCAGCAGTTACTTCCCTTCACATTAACATGGGGGAAACACGCACAGAGCAGCAGTTACTTCCCTTCACATTAACATGGGGGAAACCTGCACAGAGCAGCAGTTACTTCCCTTCACATTAACATGGGGGAAAACTGCACAGAGCAGCAGTTACTTCCCTTCACATTAACATGGGGGAAACACGCACAGAGCAGCAGTTACTTCCCTTCACATTAACATGGGGGAAACCTGCACAGAGAAGCAGATACTTCCCTTCACATTAACATGGGTGAAAACTGCACAGAGAAGCAGATACTTCCCTTCACATTAACATGGGGGAAACCTGCACAGAGCAGCAGTTACTTCTCTTCTCATTAACATGGGGGAAATCCTGCACAGAGCAGCAGTTACTTCCCTTCACATTAACATGGGGGAAATCCTGCACAGAGCAGCAGTTACTTCCCTTCACATTAACGTGGGGGAAACACGCACAGAGCAGCAGTTACTTCCATTCACATTAACATGGGGGAAACCTGCACAGAGTAGCAGTTACTTCCCTTCACATTAACATGGGGGAAACCTGCACAGAGCAGCAGTTACTTCCCTTCACATTAACATGGGGGAAACCCACACAGAGCAGCAGTTACTTCCCTTCACATTAACATGGAGGAACACTGCACAGAGCAGCAGTTACTTCCCTTCACATTAACATGGGGGAAACACGCACAGAGCAGCAGTTACTTCCCTTCACATTAACATGGGGGAAACACGCACAGAGCAGCAGTTACTTCCCTTCACATTAACATGGGGGAAACACGCACAGAGCAGCAGTTACTTCCCTTCACATTAACATGGGGGAAACACGCACAGAGCAGCAGTTACTTCCCTTCACATTAACATGGGGGAAACACGCACAGAGCAGCAGTTACTTCCCTTCACATTAACATGGGGGAAACCTGCACAGAGCAGCAGTTACTTCCCTTCTCATTAATATGGGGGAAACCCGCATAGAGCAGCAGTTATTTCCTTCATATTAACTTGGGGGAAACGTGCGCAGAGCAGCAGTTACTTCCCTTCACATTAACATGGGAGAAACCAGCACAGAGCAGCATTTACTTCCCTTCAGATTAACATGGGGGAATCCCACACAGAGCAGCAGTTACTTCCCATCACATTAACATGGGAGAAACGAGCACAGAGCAGCAGTTACTTCCCTTCAGATTAACATGGGGGAAACCCGCACAGGGCATTACTTACTATCTTTAACAGAAACATGTGGGCAATCTGCACAGAGCATTAGTTACTACCTTTAACAGAAACCTGTGGGAACCTGCACAGAGCATTAGTTACTACCTTTAACAGAAACCTGTGGGCAATCTGCACAGAAAATTAGTTACTACCTTTAACAGAAAAATGTGGGTAATCTGCACAGGGCATTAGTTACTACCTTTAACAGAAACATGTGGGCAATCTGCACAGAGCATTAGTTACTACCTTTAACAGAAACATGTGGGCAATCTGCACAGAGAATTAGTTACTACCTTTAATAGAAAGATCGGGTAACATGCTGGGACTGTGTCTACCCTGAAAGAAACATGTGATTAATATGCACAGAGTAGCAGTTAATGCCCTTAACAGAAATATGGGACCCAGGATACCAAGGATGATGATAGGAAAACCAGGAGAGGGTGAGAGCATCTGCTGCGGATCTTGGGGGTGGTTACTTCTGTTCCTCAGATCTGGGTCTATATCTCCTGATGTGGGACGTTACTTTTACATGAAGATCACATTATGTCATGCAATGTAACACAGATTCCACTGTGACTCTCTCACCCGGAGGCTCTAAATGGGAAGGTTTTAATGGAAAAGGAAATCCTCAGACTGGACAAAAATCTCATGATGATCTGGAGTGTGATTCTCATCCTAGTGTCTCACTATAAAGTGACTTTCCCATCCTGTGACCTTCCCGGGAGAATTTATTCCTAATCTCACTGCTCTCTTTCTTTCATTTAGAACAATCCCAACAATAATACTACTGAGGTAAGCCTAAGCTTTAGATCCTGATAATTATTCACATCAATTGTTCTGAGGTTTACATTTCTGTTACTGTCTCAGAAAATTACTTTTTCTAAACTCTTTTTCTATTGACTCTTGTCTGTGGGCAATCTGATTGAAAAATGGCCCCTCCCCCTCCTCTTCCCCCCTTTTCCACTCCCCTCTTAAACCCACCCCCACCCTCCCACCCCTCGGCCTCCCCCTCCTCTCCCCCTTCCTCCCCCCTTAAATCTTCTGAACCATTGGTTCCTTTGTAATGCCGTTTTACTGTTTTATTTTGTTCAGTTTTGTCTTTTATTCTTTTGATTAGTAATATTATATTACATTGTTTATAAAGTTATTTTGTTATACTGCTATATTGTTTTGCTGTATTTTGCTGTATTTTGCTATAGTGTTTTGCTGTATCTCATCTTTCTTTGTAAACCGGCATGATGTGCTTCACGAATGTCGGTAAATAAAAGTTAATAAATAAATAAATAAATAAATAAATAAATAAATAAATAAAAATCCTGATTTTAATAATTTTAAAAGTTTACATTCATTACCAATATTTCTGTGGGGAAAGAGTAAATAAGAGAAAGTTCGAGTCACTGTCCCAATCCCCTTCTAGTCTGCCCTTTTTAGATTTTTCAGCTCTGATTTTCTACCATTTTGGACAGATGATCATAAAACCTCTGACTCTCAAACCTGCACCAGCTTTGTATCTCTGAATGTTACTGCAAGGAGTGGTGGTTACTGTCCTTAACAGTAAAATTCAGGTAAAATGTGGGGAGTGGCAGTAACTTCCCTTAACAGTAACATAGGTTAAATTGTACAGAACAGAATGTAATAACCCTAAAATGGGGGTAATCTCCACAGAGCAGCAGTAAATACCCTTCACATTAACATGGGGGAAACCTGCACAAAGCAGCAGTTACTTCCCTTCACATTAACATGGGGGAAACCTGCACAGAGCAGCAGTTACTTCCCTTCACATTAACATGGGGGAAACTTGCACAGAGCAGCAGTTACTTCCCTTCACATTAACATGGGGGAAACCTGCAAAGAGCAGCAGTTACTTCCCTTCACATTAACATGGGGGAAACCTGCACAGAGCAGCAGTTACTTCCCTTCACATTAACATGGGGGAAACCCGCACAGAGCAGCAGTTACTTCCCTTCACATTAACATGGGGGAAAACTGCAAAGAGCAGCAGTTACTTCCCTCCACATTAACATGGGGGAATCCCGCACAGTTACTTCTCTTCACATTAACATAGGAGAAACCCGCACAGAGCAGCATTTACTACCCTTCCCATTAACACGGGGGACACCCGCACAGAGCATTAGTTACTACCTTTAACAGAAACCTGAGCGCAATCTGCACAGATCATTTGTTACTACCTTTAACAGAAACATGTGGGCAATCTGCACAGAGCATTAGTTACTACCTTTAACAGAAACATGTGGGCAATCTGCACAGAACATTAGTTACTACCTTTAATAGAAAGATCGGGTAAAATGCTGGGACTGTCAGTCTCTACCCTTGAAATAAACATGTGAGTAATATACCCCAAGTAGCAGTTAATGCCCTTAACTGAAATATGGGACCCAGAATACCAAGGATGATGATAGGAAAACCAGGACAGGGTGAGAGCGTCTGCTGCCGATCTTGGGGAGTTTTACTTCTGATCCTCAGATCTGGGTCTATATCTCCTGATGTGGGACGTTACTTTTACATGAAGATCACATTATGTCATGCACTGTAACACAGATCCCACTGTGACTCTCTCACCCGGAGGCTCTAAATGGGAAGGTTTTAATGCAAAAGCAAATCCTCAGACTGGACAGAAATCTCATGGTGATCTGGAGTGTGATTCTCATCCTAGTGTCTCCCTATAAAGTGACTTTCCCATCCTGTGACCTTCCCGGGAGAATATAATCCTAATCTCACTGCTCTCTTTCTTTCATTTAGAACAATCCCAACAACAATAATACTACTCTGGTAAGCCTAAGCTTTAGATCCTGATAATTATTCACATCAATTGTTCTGAGGTTTAATTTCTGTTACGGTCTCAGAAAATTACTTTTTCTAAACAATTTTTCTATTGACACTTGTCTGTGGGCAATCTGATTGAAAAATGGCCAGAGCAGCAGTTACTTCTCTTCACATTAACTTGGGGGAAACCTGTACAGAGCAGCAGTTACTTTCCTTCACTTTAAAATGGGGCAAAACTGCACAGAGCAGCGGTTACTTCCCTTTACATTAACATGGGAGCAACCTGCACAGAGCAGGTTACTTCCCTTCACATTAACATGGGGGAAACCCGCACAGAGCAGTAGTTACTTCCCTTCACATTAACATTGGGGGAAACCTGCACAGAGCAGCGGTTACTTCCCTTCACATTAACATGGGAGAAACCTGCACAGAGCAGCGGTTACTTCCCTTCACATTAACATTGGGGGAAACCTGCACAGAGCAGCGGTTACTTCCCTTCACATTAACATTGGGGGAAACCTGCACAGAGCAGCAGTTACTTCCCTTCACAATAACATTGGGGGAAACCTGCACAGAGCAGCGGTTACTTCCCTTCACATTAACATTGGGGGAAACCTGCACAGAGCAGCGGTTACTTCCCTTCACATTAACATGGGAGAAACCCGCACAAGGCAGTACTTACTTCCCTTCACATTAACATGGGGGAAACCCGCACAGAGCAGCAGTTACTTCCCTTCACATTAAAATGGGGGAAACCCGCACAGAGCAGCAGTTACTTCCCTTCACATTAACATTGGGGGAAACCTGCACAGAGCAGCGGTTACTTCCCTTCACATTAACATGGGGGAAACCCGCACAAGGCAGTACTTACTTCCCTTCACATTAACATGGGGGAAACCCGCACAGAGCAGCAGTTACTTCCCTTCACATTAAAATGGGGGAAACCCGCACAGAGCAGCAGTTACTTCCCTTCACATTAACATGGGGGAAACCCGCACAGAGCAGTAGTTACTTCCCTTCACATTAACATTGGGGGTAACCTGCACAGAGCAGCGGTTACTTCCCTTCACATTAACATGGGAGAAACCCGCACAAGGCAGTGGTTACTTCCCTTCACATTAAAATGGGGGAAACCCGCACAGAGCAGCAGTTACTGCCCTTCAGATTAACATGGGGGAATCCTGCACAGAGCAGCAGTTACTTCCCTTCTCATTAATATGGGTGAAATCCTGCACAGAGCAGCTGTTACTTCCCTTCTCATTAACATGGGGGAAACCCGCACAGAGCAGCAGTTATTTCCCTTCATATTAACATGGGAGAAACGAGCACAGAGCAGCAGTTACTTCCCTTCACATTAACATGGGGGAAACCCGCACAGGGCATTACTTACTACCTTTAACAGAAACCTGTGGACAATCTGCTCAGAGCATTAGTTACTACCTTTAACCGAAACATGTTCGCAATCTGCACAGAACAATAGTTACTACCTTTAACAGAAACCTGTGGGCAACCTGCACAGAGCATTAGTTACGACCTTCAACAGAAACATGTGGGCAATCTGCACAGAGCATTAGTTACTACCTTTAACAGATAAATCTGGGTAATCTGCACAGGGCATTAGTTACTACCTTTAACAGAAACATGTGGGCAATCTGAGAAGAGCATTAGTTACTACCTTTAACAGAAACATGTGGGCAATCTGCACAGAGCATTAGTTACTACCTTTAACAGAAATATGTGGGTAATCTGCACAAGGCATTAGTTACTACCTTTAACAGAAACATGTGGGCAATCTGCTCAGATCATTAGTTACTACCTTTAACAGAAACATGTGGGCAATCTGCACAGAGCATTAGTTACTACCTTTAACAGAAATATGTGGGTAATATGCACAGGGCATTAGTTACTACCTTTAACAGAAAAATGTGGGTAATCTGCACAGAGCATTATTTACCACTTTTAACAGAAACATGTGGGCAATCTGCACAGAGCATTAGTTACTACCTTTAACAGAAATATGTGGGCAATCTGCACAGAGCATTAGTTACTACCTTTAACAGAAACATGTGGGCAATCTGCACAGAGCATTAGTTACTACCTTTAATAGAAACATGTGGGCAATCTGCACAGAGCATTAGTTACTACCTTTAATAGAAAGATCGGGTAAAATGCTGGGACTGTCAGACTCTACCCTTGGAATAAACAGGCACGTAATATACACAGTTAATGCCCTTAACTGAAATATGGGACCCAGAATACCAAGGATGATGATAGGAAAACCAGGACAGGGTGAGAGCGTCTGCTGCGGATCTTGGGGGGTTTTACTTCTGATCCTCAGATCTGGGTCTATATCTCCTGATGTGGGATGTTACTTTTACATGAAGATCACATTATGTCATGCACTGTAACACAGATCCCACTGTGACTCTCTCACCCAGAGGCTCTAAATGGGAAGGTTTTAAAGCAAAAGCAAATCCTCAGACTGGACAGAAATCCTATGGATCTGGAGGGTGATTCTTATCCTAGTGTATCCCTATAAAGTGACTTTCCCATCCTGTGACCTTCCCGGGAGAATATATTCCTAATCTCACTACTCTCTTTCTTTCATTTAGAACAATCCCAACAATAATACTACTGTGGTAAGCCTAAGCTTTAGATCCTGATAATTATTCACATCAATTGTTCTGAGGTTTAAATTGCTGTTACTGTCTCAGAAAATTACTTTTTCTAAACTCTTTCTATTGACTCTTGTCTGTGGGCAATCTGATTGAAAAACGGCCTGTGAAATAAAAATCCTGATTTTACTAATTTTAAAAGCTTACATTCATTACCAATATTTCTGTGGGGAAAGAGTAAATAAGAGAAAGTTCGACTCACTGTCCCAATCCCCTTCTAGTCTGCCCTTTTTAGATTTTTCCGCTCTGATTTTCTGCCATTTTGGACAGATGATCATAAAACTTCTCACTCTCAAACCTGCACCAGCTTTGTATCTCTGAATTTTACAGCAGGGAATGGCGGTTACTGTCCTTAACAGTAAAATGCAGGTAAAATATGGGCAGTGGCAGTAACATAGGTTAAATTGTACAAAACAGAAGGTAATAACCCTAAAATGGGGGTAATCTGCACAGAGCAGCAGTAAATACCCTTCACATTAACATGGGAGTAACAAGCAGGAAACAACAGTTACTACCCTTCAGATTAACATGGGGGAAACCTACACAGAGCAGCAGTTACTTCCCTTCACATTAACATGGGAGAAACCCGCACAGAGCAGCAGTTACTTCCCTTCACATTAACATGGGGGAAACCCGCACAGAGCAGCAGTTACTTCCCTTCCATTAACATGGGAGAAACCCTCATAGAGCAGCAGTTACTTCCCTTCACATTAACATGGGGGAAACCTGCAGAGAGCAGCAGTTACTTCCCTTCACATTAACATGGGGGAAACCTGCACAGAGTAGCAGTTACTTCCCTTCACATTAACATGGGGGAAACCTGCACCGAGCAGCAGTTGCTTCCCTTCACATTAACATGGGAGAAACCTGCACAGAGCAGCAGTTACTTCCCTTCACATTAACATGGGGGAAACCTGCACAAAGCAGCAGTTACTTCCCTTCACATTAACATGGGGGAAACCTGCACAGAGCAGCAGTTACTTCCCTTCACATTAACATGGGAGAAACCTGCACAGAGCAGCAGTTACTTCCCTTCACATTAACATGGGGGAAACCTGCACAAAGCAGCAGTTACTTCCCTTCACATTAACATGGGGGAAACCTGCACCGAGCAGCAGTTACTTCCCTTCACATTAACATGGGGGAAAACTGCACAGAGAAGCAGTTACTTCCCTTCACATTAACATGGGGGAAACCTGCACAAAGCAGCAGTTACTTCCCTTCACATTAACATGGGGGAAACCTGCACCGAGCAGCAGTTACTTCCCTTCACATTAACATGGGAGAAACCTGCACAGAGAAGCAGTTACTTCCCTTCACATTAACATGGGGGAAACCTGCACAAAGCAGCAGTTACTTCCCTTCACATTAACATGGGGGAAACCTGCACCGAGCAGCAGTTACTTCCCTTCACATTAACATGGGGGAAAACTGCACAGAGCAACAGTTACTGCCCTTCACATTAACATGGGGAAACCTGCACAGAGGAGCAGTAACTTCCCTTCACATTAACATGGGGGAAACCCGCACAGAGCAGCAGTTACTTCCCTTCCATTAACATGGGAGAAACCCTCATAGAGCAGCAGTTACTTCCCTTCACATTAACATGGGGGAAACCTGCAGAGAGCAGCAGTTACTTCCCTTCACATTAACATGGGGGAAACCTGCACATAGCAGCAGTTACTTCCCTTCACATTAACATGGGGGAAACCTACACAGAGCAGCAGTTACTTCCCTTCACATTAACATGGGGGAAACCTGCACAGAGCAGCAGTTACTTCCCTTCACATTAACATGGGGGAAACCTGCACAGAGCAGCAGTTATTTCCTTCATATTAACTTGGGGGAATCCCGCACAGAGCAGCAGTTACTTCCCTTCACATTAACATGGGGGAAACCTACACAAGGCAGCAGTTACTTCCCTTCACATTAACATGGGGGAAACCTGCACAGAGCAGCGGTTACTTCCCTTCACATTAACATGGGGGAAACCTGCACAGAGCAGCGGTTACTTCCCTTCACATTAACATGGGGGAAACCTACACAGAGCAGCGGTTACTTCCCTTCACATTAACATGGGGGAAACCTACACAGAGCAGCAGTTACTTCCCTTCACATTAACATGAGGGAAACCTGCACAGAGCAGCAGTTACTTCCCTTCTCATTAACATGGGGGAAACCTGCACAAAGCAGCAGTTACTTCCCTTCACATTAACATGGAGGAAACCTGCACAGAGCAGCAGTTACTTCCCTTCACATTAACATGGGAGAAACCTGCACAGAGCAGCAGTTACTTCCCTTCACATTAACATGGGGGAAAACTGCACAGAGCAGCAGTTACTTCCCTTCACATTAACATGGGGGAAACCTGCACCGAGCAGCAGTTACTTCCCTTCACATTAACATGGGAGAAACCTGCACAGAGCAGCAGTTACTTCCCTTCACATTAACATGGGGGAAACCTGCACAGAGCAGCAGTTACTTCCCTTCACATTAACATGGGGGAAACCTGCACAGAGCAGCAGTTACTTCCCTTCACATTAACATGGGAGAAACCTGCACAGAGCAGCAGTTACTTCCCTTCACATTAACATGGGGGAAACCCGCACAGAGTAGAAGTTCCCTGTACGTACCAGGATCAGTCCAGACGGTGGGTTATGTCCCCCGTCCAGCAGATGGAGTCAGAACAGACTTCGAGGGACGTCACCAGTATAAGCCAGTGCTCCCTCTGCTGGAGCCCAGTATCTTTCTGACTCCAGCAGATGAGAGTTGGGAGGATCCATGATCCCCCCAGGCTTTCAGGGTTTTAGGTTTTATTTCCTTTTCTTTTCCTGTCCTGTTGTGTGTATTCCTTTGAATCAAGTTAGGTAAAGTTCTTTTACAAAAAAAAAAAGAGGGCCCTTGCTTTGGAGGCGTGTCTTTCCTCTGCCTTCTTTGCTTGCTTCCTCCGTTCGCGGGCAGTAAGTTGGGCAGTAAGTTGGGGTTTCTCTTTGTCATTTCTTCCTTTTCAGGTATTTTTCTTTCTTCTGGGTGCCCCGTGGCTGCCGGTGGTGCCGGGTCCGCCACGCGGGGGCAGTCTCTCTCGCGGCATTGCGGCTTGTTTCGTGCGCTTGGCGCGGCTGATTTTTATTTTTCTTTCGGCGCCGCAGGGATTCTTCAGCGGGTTGTGCAGGCCCTCCGGCCCCCCCGCGGCACCTCTTCAGTGCCTCCTGGCCCCCCCCCCGAGGCGTTTTTGCCTGTTTTCCCCGGCGAATTTGAGCATGCCGTGGCCGTCCCGTTGCGCGGCATGCGGCGAGCCGGGGTCCCGGATTTCCAGGGAGGGGATCTGCGCGAGGTGCCTTCCGGGTGGGGAGGGCACCTCACAGCCACTGGGGTCGTTTTCCCTTCTCCCCTCCCCCCGACACGGGCGGCGCGGGCCGGCCACTTCGCCGCCGCTGGCGGGAACGGCGGCCATTTTGCTGTCTCAGCACATTGCTGCAGCTGAGGCAGTTTTAGAGCGGAGGGATCGTCGGGAAGTTTCACCTCCGAATGTATCCCCGGAGGGGGGTTTGCCTAGTCCACAGGCTCCAGAGGTCTCAGCCTCGGACCCCTCCTCGGACCCCCCCTCCCAGCTTGCCTCGTTTTTCCCCTCAATTCATCTTATTGATGCATAGTGCATACTTGCAGGGGCTGGGGGTGCCTGGGGCCTTCCCCCACACCCTCCACCGGCCAAGACTCCTCGGGTCGCTGAGGCCCCTCCTGGTACGCCCCCCGACCTGGTAGGTTCGGTGGCCGGGGCTCCAGGTCCACTTTCTCGTCCTCGGCCGGCTTCGGGTGCTGCGGCAGCGATTTCTCCACCCTCGCCAGACGCTCAGGACCCTGCGCTGTCGGAACTACTGTCCGAAGGGGATGACCTGCTGGCGACTCCCCACCTCTGCAGGCGTGGAGACTCACAGATCACTCTGTTCTTTTAGAGCAGGAAGTTTCTCTTCTCCTACAGTCAAACGCTATAGAACCCATTCCTTCCTTACAACAAGGTCTCGGGTTCTATTCCAGGTACTTCCTGATACCAAAAAAGTCAGTAGGACTTCGTCCAATCCTAGACCTACGGGCCCTCAACAAGTACCTTTCCAAGGAGAAGTTCAAGATGGTAACCCTGGGTTCGCTGCTCCCTCTACTACAAAGAGGGGATTGGCTATGCTCTCTAGACTTGAAAGACGCATATACCCACATTGCAATCACAAAATCTCATCGCAAATACCTGCGTTTTCTAGTAGGCCGAAACCACTACCAATACCGAGTATTACCTTTCGGCCTGGCGTCCGCACCACGAGTCTTTACCAAATGCCTCGTGGTGGTAGCAGCATTCCTCAGGAAGGAAGGTGTCCACGTCTACCCCTACCTGGACGATTGGTTAATCAGGGCCCCAACCCAGCAAACAGCTCGGTCCTCCCTGACCCTAACAATTCATACTCTGCTCTCTCTTGGATTTCTTATCAATTACGAGAAATCCTACTTGGTCCCATCTCAGACCTTATCTTTCATTGGGGCAGACTTGGACACCTTACAAGCAAAAGCCTTCCTCCCTCATCAACGGGCCAAGACTCTGGTGTCCCTAGCTCGCCAGCTGCGGTCTCAACACACAGCCACAGCTCGCCAATTCCTCATTCTACTAGGACATATGGCCTCCTCAGTTCAAGTAACTCCCATGGCCCATTTGGCCATGAGAGTCACACAATGGACTCTAAGACTACAATGGACTCAAGCTCTTCAGCCTCTGTCCTCCATAGTTACAATCACCGACGCACTCCGTCTGTCTCTTGCCTGGTGGAAAAATCAATTCAACCTCCTACAGGGCTTGTCCTTTCTTCCACCAGATCCCCAGATAACCCTCACCACCGATGCTTCCATCATCGGGTGGGGAGCCCATCTACACAATCTGCAAACTCAAGGATGCTGGTCACTAGAGGAAGCCAAACACCAGATAAATTTCCTGGAGCTGCGAGCCATCCGCTATGCGCTCAGGACCTTTCAAGATTGCCTATCGAATCACGCAATCTTAATTCAAACAGACATCCAGGTGGCCATGTGGTACATAAACAAGCAGGGAGGCACAGGCTCCTTCCTTCTGTGTCAGGAAGCTGCGCAGATTTGGGTGGAAGCCCTCTCCCGCTCCATGTACCTCAGAGCCACCTACCTCCCGGGAGTGGACAATGTATTGGCAGACCAGCTGAGCCGTGTCTTCCAACCACACGAGTGGTCACTCAATCCATTGGTAGCGACCTCTCTATTTCACAAGTGGGGATATCCCCACATAGACCTCTTTGCGTCCCCTCAGAACCACAAAGTGGACAATTATTGCTCTATCATTCGGAGCCAGCACTCTCGGCCGAGGGATGCGTTCACCCTCACGTGGACAACCGGTCTGCTTTATGCATTCCCTCCACTTCCTCTTCTGTCGAAGACTCTCGTGAAGCTGCATCAGGACAGAGGAACTATGATCCTAATAGCACCGCACTGGCCACGCCAAGTGTGGTTTCCCATATTACAGGATCTCTCCATCCGCAGACACATTCCTCTGGGACAGGACCCGCATCTGCTCACTCAAAACGACGGATGCCTGCTCCATCCCAACCTCTAAGCCTTGTCCCTGACGGCATGGATGTTGAAAGGTTAGTCCTTCAGCCATTTAACCTTTCGGATTCAGTTTCTCGTGTCCTGATCGCTTCACGAAAGCCTTCCACAAGAAAATCTTACTCCTACAAATGGAAACGGTACACATCATGGTGCACTTCTCAGTCCCTTGATCCCCTTTCCTGTCCAATCTCTAAATTCTTGGACTATTTATGGCATCTATCCGAATCAGGTCTAAAGACCTCTTCCATTAGAATGCATGTCAGTGCGGTGGCCGCCTTCCATAAAGGTATTGGGGGTGTCCCTATCTCAGTACAACCCCTAGTAACACGCTTTCTTAAAGGCTTGCTTCATTTGAAGCCACCTTTACGTCCTCCGGCCCCATCTTGGGACCTTAATCTGGTTCTTGGTCGCCTTATGAAACCACCTTTCGAACCTCTGCACTCCTGTGACCTAAAATATCTCACATGGAAAGTGTTATTCCTTTTGGCTATCACTTCAGCTCGCAGGGTTAGTGAATTACAGGCCCTAGTTACCTATCCGCCTTACACTAAACTCCTGCAGGACCGGGCGGTACTCCGCACTCACCCTAAATTTTTACCTAAGGTAGTTTCGGAGTTTCACATTAATCAATCCATCATACTACCTATCTTCTTTCCCAGGCCCCACTCCAACTCCAGGGAACAGACTCTGCATACCCTAGACTGTAAACGAGCTCTAGCTTTTTATCTAGACCGTACAGTATCTCACCGAAAAAGCACCCAATTATTCATCTCTTTCCATCCTAACAAGTTAGGACAACCTGTGGGTAAGCAGGCTCTCTCCTCCTGGTTGGCGGACTGCATTTCTTTTTGCTATCAGCAAGCTGGCATTCCTTTCCAAGACCGTGTCAAAGCACACTCTGGGGCGGATTTAAAAACGAGCGCGAATAGCCTACTTTTGCTTGCGCATCAGACTCAAGCAAAAGTACGCTGGATTTTAGTAGATACGCGCGGAGCCGCGCGTATCCACTAAAATCCTGGATCGGCGCGCGCAAGGCTATCGATTTCGTATAGCCGGCGCGCGCCGAGCCGCGCAGCCTACCCCCGTTCCCTCCAAGGCCGCTCCGAAATCGGAGCGGCCTCGGAGGGAACTTTCCTTTGCCCTCCCCTCACCTTACCCTCCCTTCCCCTACCTAACCCACCCGCCCGGCCCTGTCTACACCCCTCCCTTACCTTTGTCGGGGGATTTACGCCTCCCGGAGGGAGACGTAAATCCCCGCGCGCCAGCGGGCCTGCTGTGCGCCGGGCCGCGACCTGGGGGCGGGTACGGAGGGCGCGGCCACGCCCCCGGCCGTAGCCACGCCCCCGTACCCGCCCCCAAAACGCTGCCGACACGCCCCCGAAACGCCGCGATGGCCGGGCCCGCCCCCCGACACGACCCCGACACGCCCCCCCTCCGAAAACCCCGGGACGTACGCGAGTCCCGGGGTCTGCGCGAGCCGGTAGGCCTATGTAAAATAGGCTCACCGGCGCGCAGGGCCCTGCTCGCGTAAATCCGGGCGGATTTACGCGAGCAGGGCTCTTAAAATCCGCCCCTCTGTGAGGGCCATGGCGACTTCAGTAGCACACCTTCGATCGGTGCCGCTTCCTGACATCTGCAAGGCTGCAACTTGGAGTTCCCTCCATACCTTTGCAGCCCATTATTGTTTGGATAAAGCTGGAAGACAAGATTCCATATTCGGCCAATCTGTCTTGCGTAACCTTTTTCCAACCTGATGTACCAACACCCTTCCACCTCCCGGTTGGGTGCGGATGCCCTTTACCAAATTCCACCCCAGTTGTTGTGCCTGTTGCACGCCGTTGGGTACAACTGGTGCAAGTCAGGACATCCTCAGCTCGGTACTCACCCATTTGTGAGGACAACCATCCTGCTTGTCCTGTGAGAAAGCAAATGTTGCTTACCTGATGTAACAGGTGTTCTCACAGGACAGCAGGATGTTAGTCCTCACGAAACCCGCCCGCCACCCGCGGTGTTGGGTTCGTTTTTATTTATCTTTTCGGCACTGCCTGTAGCTTTGAAACAAGACTGAAGGGAGACCCCTGCAGGCTGCAGGGTTGGTGCCGTGCATGCCCAGTAGGGGCCAGTCAAAGTTCCTGAAACTTTGACAGAAGTTTTCCGTGGTTGGGCTCCATCCTCGATGTCACCCATTTGTGAGGACTAACATCCTGCTGTCCTGTGAGAATACCTGTTACATCAGGTAAGCAACATTTGCTTTACTTCCCTTCCCAATAACATGGGGGACACCCACACAGAGCATTAGTTACTACCTTTAACAGAAACATGTGGGCAATCTGCACAGAGCATTAGTTACTACCTTTAACAGAAACATGTGGGCAATCTGCACAGAGCATTAGTTATTACCTTTAACAGACACCTGTGGGCAATCTGCACAGAGCATTAGTTACTACCTTTAACAGAAACCTGTGGGCAATCTGTTCAGAGCATTAGTTACTACCTTTAACAGAAACCTGTGGGCAATCTGCACAGAGCATTAGTTACTACATTTAACAGAAACATGTGGGTAATCTGCACAGAGCAGCAGTTACTTCCCTTCACATTAACATGGGGGTAATCTGCACAGAGCAGCAGTAAATACCCTTCACATTATCATGGGAGTAACAAGAGTAAATAAGAGAAAGTTTGAGTCACTGTCCCAATCCCCTTCTTGTTTGCCCTTTTTAGATTTTTCAGCTCTGATTTTCTGCCATTTTGGACAGATGATCATAAAACTTCTCACTCTCAAACCTGCACCAGCTTTGTATCTCTGAATGTTACTGCAGGGAGTGGCGGTTACTGTCCTTAACAGTAAAATGCAGGTAAAATATGGGGAGTGGCAGTAACTACCCTTAACAGTAACATAGGTTAAATTGTACAGAACTGATGGTAATAACCCTAAAATGGGGGTAATCTGCACAGAGCAGCAGTAAATACCCTTCACATTAACATGGGAGTAACAAGCAGGAAACAACAGTTACTACCCTTCAGATTAACATGGGGGAAACCTGCACAGAGCAGCAGTTACTTCCCTTCACATTAACATGGGGGAAACCCGCTCAGAGCAGCAGTTACTTCCCTTCACATTAACATGGGGGAATCCCGCACAGTTACTTCCCTTCACATTAACATAGGAGAAACCCGCACAGAGCAGCAGTTACTACCCTTCCCATTAACATGGGGGACACCCTTTAACAGAAACCTATGGGCAATCTGCACAAAGCATTAGTTACTACCTTTAACAGAAACATGTGGGCAATCTGCTCAGAGCATTAGTTACTACCTTTAACAGAAACATGGGGGAAACCTGCACAGAGCAGCAGTTACTTCCCTTCACATTAACATGGGGGTAATCTGCACAGAGCAGCAGTAAATACCCTTCACATTATCATGGGAGTAACAAGCAGGAAACAACAGTTACTACCCTTCACATTAACATGGGGGAAACCTACACAGAGCAACAGTTACTTCCATTCCCATTAACTTGGGGTAATCTGCACAGAGCAGCAGTAAATACCCTTCACATTATCATGGGAGTAACAAGCAGGAAACAGCAGTTACTTCCCTTCACATTAACATGGGGGAAACCCGCACAGAGCAGCAGTTTCTTCCCTTCACATTAACATGGAAGAAACCCGCACAGAGCAGCAGTTACTTCCCTTCACATTAACATGGAAGAAACCCGCACAGAGCAGCAGTTACTTCCCTTCACATTAACATGGGGGAAACCCGCACAGAGCAGCAGTTTCTTCCCTTCACATTAACATGGGAGAAACCCGCACAGAGCAGCAGTTACTTCCCTTCACATTAACATGGGAGAAACCCGCACAGAGCAGCAGTTAGTTCCCTTCACATTAACATGGGGGAAACCTGCATAGAGCAGCAGTTACTTCCCTTCACATTAACAGGGGGGAAACCCGCACAGAGCAGCAGTTATCCCAGGACAAGCAGGATGCTAGTCCTCACATATGGGTGACGTCATTCACGGAGCCCTTAAGCTGGAAAAACTTCTGGCAAGTTTCTAGAAGCTTTTAACTGGCTGCCTGAGGCTACTGAGCATGCCCGGCATGCCATGATATTCCCTGCACAGGGGTCTCACTTCAGTCTTCTTTTTTCCGCGCTGCTAACTGCATCGCGGTTCATAGGAGCCCTGTGAGTTACCTCACAACTAGAAAAGGTTTTATAACACTTTTTGCCCTTTACGGGTCTCACTCGATTTGTCACCGGCTGGTGACAAAATCTATACATTTTTCGCCAAGGAAAACACCATATTCATCGACGGATGTCGACTGAAAAGACTTCGGGCTTCAAAAAGTGCCCGGCCTGCAACCGGACTATGTCCATAACGGACCCGCATGTCGAGTGCGTTCGCTGCCTTGGTGGAGACCATGACATCGCGGCCTGTACTCAATGCCAAGAAATGACGGTGAAAGGTAGGAAGCTTCGTCAGGAAAAGATGGCACAAATTTTTCAAATTCAGACAACGCCATCGCCGACAACTTCCACAAAATCCTCACCAGTGGGCATCACAAAAAAGATCTTAATAAAGAAAAGAATTCCTGAGGGTTCCGGGGATGCCTCCTCTCCAACACCCTCCGCTTCATCGACAAGGTCGGTATCTGATACTCGTTCTAAACATAAGCACCGACGGCACCGTTCCATTCCTCCGTTACCACCGCCGGAGGAACCGGTACCTAAAAAACAAAAAATTTCATCGACCTCCGTAACATCCGGGCAGGAATCGATGCCATCGACATTGATTGCAGACTTAACCCACGTTGATCATGCAGATAGTCACCGATGCCCTGAAGGATAAAATACCGGCGTCATCGCCGATGCCGACCACTGTGTCTATGCCGACCACCAGGTCGATGCCGACTGCCCAGTCGATGCCGACCGCCGAGTCAATGCCGACATCGATGTCGATGCCGATACCGGCTACAGTGTCTATGGAGACAGCCCTGTCGATGCCGGCAGACTTGCCGATGATTTCAACCTCAATGCCGGCTACCCAGCCGATGCCGGCGACCCCATCAACGCCGATGTACGCGATGACTTCCTCGATGCCGTACACTACCTCTTCGATGACAGTACCATTCGAGCTGCAAGAACCATCGATGACATCGATAATCTCACAAACCTCGATGACCACGATGGCTTCTAGACCCATTTCATCAATGGTTCCCATCTCCATGTTTACATTCCTTACTTCATCGATTCCAACTACTTCACAATCGATGCCTCTATACACTCTATCTCCAACTAGAGCACCTGTACAAGAAAAAATTACTTCAACAAAAAAGGCATCAGGAAAATATAAACATACTTCCATGCCAGTTCCAGAAGCCTCTTCTGAGAGAAGACTGCATGCTATACCCACTAAAAGGTATCAAGACCTTTTAGCATCCTTACCTACAGGACCTGACGAAGAGGAAATTGAGGATGAAGGCATAGACAGTTCACCAGATATTCAAGATCCCTTATAAGGACCATCAGGAGTTCCCCCATCTAAAAGGCTGGAACCTCATCATTACCAACCTACCTCAGACACATGGTCAGACACAGAATCAGAGCATTCCTCAGAGGATTTTTTATCTGAGAATACTCCACCTCAAGCTAAAAAGCAGTCACCTCCAGAGGACCTGTCATTTTCCTCTTTTATTCAGGAAATGTCTGAGTCCATCCCATTTCAACTCCAGGCCGAAAAAGATGAACGACAACAAACGTTGGAAATACTACAATTTGTGGATCCTCCAAAACATAATTTGGCCATCCCAGTGCATGAAGTGCTTTTACAGCTTCAGCAAAGAATATGGGAACACCCTTGCACAACCCCTGGAGTAAACAGGAGAGTAGACTCTACGTATCTGGTTCAAGCAGCCCCAGGTTTTGAAAAACCTCAACTCCCTCACAACTCCCTAGTTGTAGAATCTGCTCAAAAGAAGTCACGCAGATCCAGAACACATGCTTCAATCCCTCCAGGGAAGGACAGCAGATTTTTAGATCTCATGGGAAGGAAAATTTACCAGGGAGCTATGCTAAACTCTAAGATTGCTGCATATCAGCTTTATATGACGCAGCACCAGAGAAATCTCTGGAAACAAATAGAAGAGTTTCTACCATCCCTGCCTCAGCAACAACAAGAGGCAGCACAGCAAATTGTGCAGAAAGGCCTAGATGCTGGAAAGCACGAGGTAAGGGCAGCTTATGATGCTTTCGAAACCTCATCAAGAACTGCGGCATCTGGCATCAGCGCACGAAGATGGGCCTGGCTAAAGGCTTCAGATTTACGTCCTGAAGTCCGACAAATTAGTGGACCTACCGTGCCAAGAAGATAATTTGTTTGGTACAAAGGTGCAAGATGCTGTGGCCCAGCTTCGAGAACATCAGGACATGGTCCGGTTCCTTTGGGGAGCAAAGCATTTACGCCCGCTGGTAAGACTCCCTTCTCCTTTTTGGAGCTTAAATTTGGTCCTCACAGCTTTGTGTGTGGTGCCTTTTGAGCCTTTGAAAAGGGCAACATTGAAATATCTTACACTAAAAGTGGTGTTTGTGGTAGCTATTTCTTCTGTTCGTAGGATCTCTGAGCTTCAGGTGTTATCCTGCCAAGAACCCTTCTTGAGGATTTCGGATTCCGGGGTATCGTTGTGGATGGTTCCTTCCTTTCTTCCGAAGGTAGTTTCTTCTTTCCATTTGAATCAATAGGTGGAACTTCCTTCCTTTTCTGAGCTGAGCAGGTCTGACCCTCTTTATGGAGACTTGAAGAGGTTGGATGTTCGCAAGGTGTTGATGTGTTATCTGGAAGTGACGAACAGTTTCCGGGTCTCCAACCATTTGTTCATACTCTGGAGTGGTCCAAATAAAGGTAATATGGCTTCTAAGGCGACAATAGCCCGCTGATTGTCACCTTTTTTGACTGGGTAACCAAGGAATTGGATCAAGGAAGAGCACTTGATGTCATCTACTTGGATTTCAGCAAAGGTTTTGATACGGTTCCGCACAGGAGACTGGTGAATAAAACGAGAAGCTTGGGAGTGAGTGCTGAGGTGGTGACCTGGATTGCTAATTGGTTGACGGACAGAAGACAATGTGTGATGGTAAATGGAGCCTTCTCTGAAGAGAGAGCGGTTTTAAGTGGTGTACCACAAGGATCGGTGTTGGGACCGGTCCTGTTCAATATCTTTGTGAGCGACATTGCGGACGGGATAGAAGGTAAGGTTTGTCTTTTTGCGGATGACACTAAGATCTGCAACAGAGTGGACACGCCGGAAGGAGTGGAGAGAATGAGACGGGATCTAAGGAAACTGGAAGAGTGGTCGAAGATATGGCAGCTGAGATTCAATGCCAAGAAGTGCAAAGTCATGCATATGGGGAGTGGAAATCCGAATGAACTGTACTCGATGGGGGGGGAAAGGCTGATGTGCACGGAGCAGGAGAGGGACCTTGGGGTGATAGTGTCTAATGATGTGAAGACAGCGAAACAATGCGACAAGGCGATAGCAAAAGCCAGAAGAATGCTGGGCTGCATAGAGAGAGGAATATCGAGTAAGAAAAGGGAAGTGATTATTCCCTTGTACAGGTCCTTGGTGAGGCCTCACCTAGAGTACTGTGTTCAGTTCTGGAGACCGTATCTACAAAAAGACAAAAACAAGATGGAAGCGGTACAGAGAAGGGCGACCAGGAAAGTGGAGGATCTTCATCGGATGACGTACGAGGAGAGATTGAAGAATCTAAATATGTACACCCTGGAGGAAAGGAGGAGCAGAGGTGATATGATACAGACTTTCAGATACTTGAAAGGTTTTAATGATCCGACAAACCTCTTCCGTAGGAAAAACATCAGCAGAACCAGGGGTCACAATTTGAGGCTCCAGGGAGGAAGATTCAGAACCAATGTCAGGAAGTATTTCTTCACGGAGAGGGTGGTGGATGCCTGGAATGCCCTTCCGGAGGAAGTGGTGAAGACCAGAACTGTGAAAGACTTCAAAGGGGCGTGGGATAAACACTGTGGATCCATAAAGTCAAGAGGCCGCCAATGAAGAGTGGGTGACTCGCCAGAATGATGGCTACTGACACAATACCCTCATTCAATAAACATACACATGCTTACTGTGACTCCAACATCGCTCTAAGCTTCAACAGCAAGAGGAAATGGAAAAAAGGATTTGCACTCACAAAGAGGGGAGTAGCTGGCTTGTTACGGCGGTTACTACCCCAAACCAAATATGCCTGATACTTCACTTTCAATGCATATACAGCATAGCTCTCTGCTTCAACGACAGGGGAGAAGAATAACTGATACTTCACACATCCAGCAGTGCTCTCTGCTACAACGGCAAGGGAGAAGAAAAAGGGTTCGCACTCAAAAAGCGGGGAGTAGCTGGCTTGTTACGGCGGTTACTACCCCAAACCAAATATGCCTGATACTTCACTTTCCATGCATATCCAGCATGGTTCTCTGCTTCAACGGCATGGGAGAAAGACTGATACATCACGCATTTCCAGCATAGCTCTCTGCTTCAACAGCAGGGGAAAAAAAAAAAAAAAACTGATGCTTCACGCATATCCTGCATAGCTTCAACCACAGCGGTGAAGAAAAAAAGGATTCGCAACCACAAAGCGAGGAGTAGCTGGCTTGTTACGGCGGTTACTACCCCAAACCAAAGTGCCTGATACTTCACTTTCAATGCATATCCAGCATGGCTCTCTGCTTCAACGGCAGGGGAGAAAAAAATCTGTTACTTCACGCATATCCAGCATAGCTCCCAGCTTCAACGGCAGGGGAGAAGAAAAAAAAAACCAACAAGGGCTGTACAACATAGTCTAGGTAAAACAAACAAGCATGGGTGTAGCTTGCTTATCGCGGCGGTTACTGCCCCTACTACCCCTAACTAATCAAGCTAGATATTTCACTTGGATGCAGCTCCATCAATGCTCTCTACATTAATGGTGGGGGTGGAAGGGGAATAGAACAAAGAGCTAAGAGAAACAGATAAGTATGAGAGAAAAAATGTGTGAGGCTTGCTGGGCAGACTGGATGGGCCAGTCGGTCTTCTTCTGCCGTCATTTCTTTGTTTCTATGTTTCTATATATGATTGAAAGAGGCTATCAGTTCCGTATATCTCTTGCGTGGGAGGCCCTTGCCAGTTGGTCTTAGAGTGCATTCCACCCATTTGCAGGTGACTTCATGGGCGGAATGTCAACAGATTTCACCACAGGAGATCTATAGAGTGGCTACCTGGAAGTCTTTGCATACCTTTGCAGGCATTACCGATTGGATGTACAAGCTCCGGGTGCTGCAGAATTTGGAGAAGGTGTGCTCAGAGCGGGCCTCTCTGGATCCCATCCCAGGTAAGAAAAGCTCTGTACATCCCAGGAGTCTGGACTGATCCTGGTACGTACAGGGAAAGGAAAATTGGTTCTTACCTGCTCATTTTCATTCCTGTAGTACCAATGATCAGTCCAGAGTCCCGCCCACTTAGAGCATGGAGGTAATGGAGAGTCCGCGTGTTCCGTATTTAATTATTTCTGGTCTGCAGATCACGGTTATGTACCATTTCCAAAGGATCCTGTTCCCACTTGGGGTGGTGATCTCGTTCAAGTTACAGTTAGTGTATATAGTTAGTTTGGTTTTGAGCCATTCTGCTTTGTGACTGAGTAATACTGACGGACTGTGGGTGGCATCTCAGGGTATAGGGCAGAGTCTGTCAAATCTTTCTCTGTCTCCACCTGCTGGAGGGGAGGCAAAACCCAGGAGTCTGGACTGATCCTTGGTACTACAGGAATGAAAATTATCAGGTAAGAACCAATTTTCCTTTACAATCTGCTATGCATTCATTACATTGATTAATAGCACCAAGCTCTGTTACCAAGTTATTCTACTAGAGGTTTTCATAGCTAAATGTGCAGGAGATTTCTCTTCCTTATATTTCACATCCTACAATATAATGCTAAAACAGGATGGGACCCAGAATTGAAAGGATTTGTTTCATTTTGCAAATTAGTTTAAATTATATGCACACCCTATTAAATAGTGTAATATGACCAAGCACTGTTACCAAGTTATGCTAATAAAAGCTTTCATTTGAAAATGTGCTGAAAATGTCTTTTTCTTATATTTTAAATTCTACAATATAATTCTAAAACAGAATGGAACCTAAAATCCAATTCAGTGATAATAGGAAAAGCAAGAGAGGGTGAGAGCGTCTGCTGAGGATCTTGGAGTGTTTTACTTCTGATCCTCAGATCTGGGATTTTACTTTTATGTTAAACCACATCAAGTCATGCACTATAACACCATGCAATATTTAAATTAGGGGTCGCTTTGCCAAGGAGGTGCTAGGGCCGATTGAGCACACCTCCTTGACAGCTGGCACCCGGGATCGGTTGGCTGTCTGCTCATTAAGAAAACGGAAGCTGAATTGATCGGTATCCAATTTCCTAATCAGCACGCAGCCACAGGTTCAGGAAACGGACGCTGGTTAACTGGGCATCTATATCTCAAACCTGACCACTTGCACCTTTTAAAAAATATATGTTTTTAATCTTTCATTCCTCCAACTTAATATCACTACAATATTAAGTTGGAGGAAGTACAGAAAAGAAAAGCAGTATTTTCTGTTTTTCTGTACAACTTTTTGGGGCTGCTCTGAAATTAATGCCTGCTCTGCGCATGCATTTGCAGGTGATGAGTGCTATTACTTTCCCGGCATGTTGGACATGCATTGAGGAGGCGCTAATCTCCTTATAGCATAAGGGGCTGTGCATGCACCTATACAACCCACGTCCAACTGCGGGTTAAACAGTGCGCTCGGCTGACCGTACTGTATTGCATCGGGCCCATTCATTGTTGCAAGGTTTAAATTTGTGTTACTAACTCAGAAAATTCCTTTTTCTAACCTCTGTTTCTATTCTCTCCTGTAGGCTTCCAAATCCCTTTCCACTTGTCTGGTAAAACCAACTTCCTAATTTTACTAATTTTTTTTTTTATCTCTTTATACAAACTTGAAGACAAGCAAAGCAGCAAGCAGGCATCAAAACACAATTTGCAGCCTGAAACATGAAACACAGAGGTGCATAGGTGCAAAATATGCCCCCAAATGAATTACAGATAGTACACACCCCAACGCTCTTTCTCCACCCCCGTCCAGTGCCATCTAGTTACCATACCATGGTGCTAAAGGTTAAAAAAAACACTCCAAAGGTCATCTGCTCCTGCAGCTGACCTTCCTTCACATTATAGCTGACCCTCAAACTCAGGTTGGCTTGGTGTGTATTCCCAGTACTCTCTCCAATTTTTTTCAAACATAGACAAATTGTCTTTTGAAGTATAGATTAATTTTTGAGTAAGTGCAATTTCATGCTCTGGCCTATTGACTTCCAGTGGGCAGTAGTAGTGAACTACACTGCATGAATGAAATGTAAATCCAACTTCCTCTGGTATATGTAACAAGTAGACTCTGACTATGTGCCCATGACAACTTAAAGCTACAAGAGACCAGAAATCTTCCACTCAACCTCACCCCTAAAGCTTTTTACACAAGCATACAAACATCACAATCACAGAACATATAGAAAGACATGGTTTAATGGAACAAAGTCAGCATGGCTTTACCCAAGGCAAGTGTTGCATCACAAATCTGCTTCACTTTTTTGAAGGAGTTAATAAACATGTGGATAAAGGTGAACCGGTAGATGTAGTATACTTGGATTTTCAGAAGGCGTTTGACAAAGTTCCTCATGAGAGGCTTCTAGGAAAAGTAAAAAGTCATGGGATAGGTGGCGATGTCCTTTCGTGGATTGCAAACTGGCTAAAAGACAGGAAACAGAGAGTAGGATTAAATGGACAATTTTCTCAGTGGAAGGGAGTGGGCAGTGGAGTGCCTCAGGGATCTGTATTGGGACCCTTACTTTTCAATATATTTATAAATGATCTGGAAAGAAATACGACGAGTGAGATAATCAAAATACGCAAAGAAGTGCCATGCCCAATGAAAGGGATGGTCCAGGAGGCAGGGATGGAGGCAGCTGGTACAGCGGCTATTTGCTGCTCTGCCAGGGAAGCATGCTGGTGCGTGCAAGTTGCTTCTGAGGGGAAGAGAGAGTGGACTGGGAGAGAACTTGAGGAGGCCCTATTGTGTTGCCATGCGTAATCTTACAAAATTGGGCCCCCTGCGTGCACCGACCGCACAAGCACGCATGGATTATAAAACCAGCGTGACCATGTGTGAGTGCCAGGAAGCACACGCACATTTTAAAATCTTATGTTTGAGAGCTAACACTCTTTGATGAAGCTTATCATTAAGCTTCGACAGGAACCATACCTTCTAACATTCAGAAAAAGGCTTAAGATGTGGTTGTTTAAGCAAGCCTTTCCAGACCCCAACTGAACCTCAATTCACCGACAACCACAGTCAGACATTCCTAGAACACTGTAAATAATTGCCCTTTATCCCAGGACAAGCAGGATGCTAGTCCTCACATATAGGTGACGTCACTGATGGAGCCCTATTGCGGGAAAAATCTTCTGTCAAAGTTTCTAGAAACTTTTGACTGGCTGCCTGAGGCTACTGAGCAGGCCCGGCATGCCATGATATTCCCTGCCACAGGGGTCTCACTTCAGACTTCTTTTTTCTGCGCTGCACTCAGCATCGCAGAGACAGGAGCTCTGTGAGAATCTCTCACTAATTCTGACTGGAAAAGTCATATTTTTTCTCAAAATTCCCCATTGGGGTCTCACTAAATCTCATTCTTCACCGGACGGTGACAGAAAATAATATTTTGGAAAATGTCTTTTCTCAGGATTTCTCTTTCTCTCACCTCATTGACGGTTGTCGATCACAGACTTGGCTTCAGGTTTTAAAAAGTGTCCAACTTGCAACCGAACCATGTCTATAACAGATCCTAACATAGAATGTGTAATCTGTTTGGGAGAGAACATGAAATTACTTCATGTGAGAAGTGTCAGGAAATGACCCCGAAGGGCAGAAAGCTGAGACAGGAGAAAATGTTTCAGCTTTTTCATCTCAAATCACTGCCTTCACCGTCTACCTCGACAAAGTCATCACCAACGGGGGTCACTAAGAAAATCCTCTTAAAAAAATGGAGAAGAATCGGGCGATGCTCCGTCACCAGTACCATCGACCAGGTCAGTGGAATCGAGGCCTAAACATAAGCACCGATGGCATCGATCCCCGATGTCGTCGACGCTCCCTCCCCCAGAGGAACTGACTAAGAAGCGGCACAAGCTGTCCGATCCCTCGCTGACTTCCGCATCTTTGGTTCCAGGGCCTCTTCCTTTGGTATCACCATTGTCATCAAGTGCCCAAGTTTTACCATCGGCGCCAGACTTACTAAGTCTAATCAAACGGATGGTCACCGAGGCTTTTCAGGCACAGTTACCGGCGTCATTGCCGATGCCGACTCTTCAGTCAATTCCGGTGGAAGCACCGATGCCGGCCATTACGCCGATGCTGGCCACCGTGCCGATGCCGGTCACCGTGCCGATGCCTGCTGTTCTGCCGATGACGACAGATACGTCGATGCCGGAAACTCCACCAGCACCGTCGATGTCGATGGATATATCGATTTCATCGAAGGAATCTTCGATGCCAAAGCCACCGATGTCTACGGAGATGCTACCTCTGATTTATTCATCACATCTCCAAGTTCCATCGACTAAAGTGGCCGCAATTTCATCGATGCCCTCGGTTCCAGATCAATTGTCGACGTTTTCTTTTATTCGAACATCGACTTTGGCTGCCTCGTCTCCCCTGCAACCAAAATTGGTTTACACGACGGCGCCTACTTCATACCCTTCTCAAAGGGCATCGACAACAAGACTCAAGGCATCCATGAAAGTGAAACATACGATGCCAAAACATCCATCTGTGTCTTCTGACACTTTGGGTGCACAGTTGCATTTACACGACTTACTAACCAAAAGGTATGAAGACCTGTTAGCTTCCTTACCTGCTAATCCAGTACAAGAGGAGCAAGATGATATATTCTCTGATCATACTCGGCCTGGACTCTCAGGTGTTTCTAAGCTTCCTAAGCCTACACCTATTGAACAACCTTCTGCGTATGATACCTGGTCAGATACTTCATCAGAATTCTCATCGGAGGAATTCATGTCTGATCCCTCGCCGCCTCAAGCTAAGAAACAATCCCGGCCAGAGGATTTGTCATTTTCTACCTTCATCCAAGAAATGACAGATTCTATACCATTCAAACTGCAGACATATACTGATGACAGACAACAAACTCTAGAAATACTCCAGTTTGTTGATCCTCGCAAACATACTCTCACCATCCCTATTCATGAAGTTCTGCTGCAGTTACATCAATGCATCTGGGAACATCCATGCACTGTTCCTGCAGTAAACAAAAGGATAGATGCTACATACCTCATGCAGGCTGCACCAGGCTACCAAAAGCCTCAGCTGCCCCACCATTTGGTGGTCGTAGAATCTGCACAGAAACGTTCCAGGCGATCTCAGACCCATTCCTCTATTCCTCCCGGGAAGGATAATTGATTCCTCGATCAAATGGGTCGAAAAATCTATCAGGGAGCCATGCTCTCTTCGAGGATTTCAGCATACCATCTCTATATGACACAACACCAGAGAAAACTCTGGAAGCAAATAGAAGAGTTCATACTATCCCTTCCTGCACAGTACCAAGAAGCAGCACAGAATATTATTACCAAAGGTTTAGATATTGGGAAGCACGAGGTGAGAGCCGCTTATGATGCCTACGAAACTGCCTCAAGAATTGCTGCTTCAGGAGTTACTGCTCGGAGGTGAGCTTGGCTCAAAGCATCTGACTTACGGCCAGAGGTGCAAGACAAGCTTGTTGACCTCCCTTGCCTGGGTGATAATCTTTTTGGCACTAAAGTGCAGGACGCAGTATCTCAACTATGTGAGCATACGGAGACTCTGAGGCAATTATCCTATCTTCGGCATGATACACATGCTACTCGCAGACCTCCTAGACGGGACACCAGACGGCCATTTTATAGACAAGGAGATATTATCCTCCATCATCCAGGCCACGGCCTCCGAGGTCTCAACAGTGACCACAACAGAGGCACCAAAGAACACCCAAACCTCAACCTCCTTCCTAAATGGGACCTGCAACTGGATTTTGAGGTCAAATCCAGAGAACAAAGCCCCTATTCCAATCCCTATACCACGCTACCCGTGGGAGGAAGACTGTCCAAATTTTACAGTACTTGGACATCCATAATATCAGACCAATGGGTCCTCTCAATTATACACAGAGGTTATCAACTCAATTTCACAACCATTCCTCCAGATTGTCCACCTCGTCATTCCCATCTCAGCAAAGCTCATTTGCTTCACTTACAAACGGAATTATCCATCATTCTGAAAGCGAGGGCTATAGAACCGATGCCCGGTCTCAGCAGGGTGGAGGATTCTACTCCCGTTACTTCCTCATTCCAAAGAAAACCGGAGGCCTACGACCCATCCTAGATCTCAGGAATTTCAACAAATTTCTAAAAAAAGAAAAGTTCAGGATGGTTTCTCTAGGCACCATGCTTCAACGTCTACAAAAAGGGGATTGGCTTTGCTCTCCGGATCTTCAAGATGCTTACACTCACATTCCAATATTTCCTCCTCATCGCAAATACCTACGCTTCATGGTAGGTCATTAACATCTACGATACAAAGTCCTCCCATTCGGACTTGCATCGGCTCCCAGAGTATTCACAAAGTGTATAGCAGTACTTGCAGGTCACTTGCACAAGGAAAGTGTCCATGTATTTCCATTTCTAGACGACTGGCTCATCAGAAGTCAATCTCAACAAGGAGCTCTAACTTTCCTCAATCAAACGATTGCTCTCTTTCACTCCATGGGATTTCTCATAAACTATCAAAAATCCCACCTAACACCGTCGCACCAACTTCAATTCATAGATGCAGACTTGGACACTATCCTGACAAGAGCCTTTCTGCCCAAGGATTGAGCAGAGACATTATCCCTGTTGGCAAGCTCGCTTCGCTCAAAGAAACAGGCAACAGCTCATCAGTTTCTAACCTTACTAGGCCACATGGCCCCCACAGTTCATGTCACTCCTATGGCAAGACTCGCCATGAAAGTAACCCAATGGACATTGCGATCTCAATGGATTCAAGCCATTCAACCACTACATTATCCAATAGGGATGTGAATCGTTTTTTGACAATTTAAAATATCGTCCGATATATTTTAAATTGTCAAAAATCGTTAGGGCCACGATACAATACCAATTCCCCCGATTTATCGTTAAAAAATCGTAAATCGGGGGAAGGGGGAGGGCAGGAAAACCGGCACACTAAAACCCCCTAAAACCCACCCCCGACCCTTTAAATTAAATCCCCCACCCCCCCGACCCCCCCCCCAATGCTTTAAATTACCTGGGGATCCAGCGGTGGTCCAGAACGGCGGCGGTCCGGAACGGCCCCCTCAATTGCATCGTGTTGTCTTCAGCTGGCGCCATTTTGCAAAATGGCCGCCACAAAATGGCGGCGGCCATAGACCAAAACGATTCGTGGCAGGAGGTCGTTCCGGACCCCCGCTGGACTTTTGGCAAGTCTTGTGGGGTTCAGGAGGCCCCCCCCCAAGCTGGCCAAAAGTTCCTGGGAGTCCAGCGGGGTTCCGGGAGCGATTTCTTGCCGCGAATCGTTTTCCGTACGACTGCAGGAGGTCGTTCAGCGGCGGTCCAGCGGGGTTCCGGGAGCGATTTCTTGCCGCGAATCGTTTTCCGTACGACTGCAGGAGGTCGTTCAGCGGCGGTCCGGAACCCCCGCTGAACGACCTCCTGCAGTCGATCTCCTGCCGGCGCCATTTTCCGTACGGAAAACGATTCGCGGCAAGAAATCGCTCCCGGAACCCCGCTGGACTCCCAGGAACTTTTGGCCAGCTTGGGGGGGCCTCCTGAACCCCACAAGACGCCAAAAGTCCAGCGGGGGTCCGGAACGACCTCCTGCCACGAATCGTTTTGGTCTATGGCCGCCGCCATTTTGCGGCGGCCATTTTGCAAAATGGCGCCGGCTGAAGACAACACGATGCAATTGAGGGGGCCGTTCCGGACCGCCGCCGTTCTGGACCACCGCTGGATCCCCAGGTAATTTAAAGCATTTGGGGGGGTTCGGGAGGGTGGGGGATTTAATTTAAAGGGTCGGGGGTGGGTTTTAGGGGGTTTTAGTGTGCCGGCTCACGATTTTAACGATTTTCACGATAGTTTACCCACCCAAACGGCAACAATACGATTCCCTCCCCCTCCCAGCCGAAATCGATCGTTAAGACGATCGAGGACATGATTCACATCTCTATTATCCAATTCAAGTAACCCACCAGCTACGTTCCTCTCTCCTTTGGTGGGCAAACAGGGACAATTTGCACAAGGGCCTACCCTTCCAACAACCAGTCCCACAGATAACATTAACTACAGATGCATCCACCTTGGGTTGGGGAGCACACATAGACAATCTCCAAACTCAAGGGACTTGGACAAAACTCGAAGCAACATTCCAAATCAATTTTCTGGAACTTCGAGCTATACGTTATGCGCTGCATGCGTTCAAAGACTTCCTTTCACATGAAACTGTTCTCATCCAAACGGACAACACAGTTGCCATGTTGTACATCAACAAACAGGGAGGTACGGGCTCGTATCTCCTTTGTCAAGAGGCTGCACAGATTTGGGCCTGGGCCCTGAATCACTCAATATTCCTCCGGGCCTCTTATCTGGCAGGCATTCACAACGTAGTGGCAGATCGACTCAGTCATCAGTTCCAACCACACGAGTGGTCCCTAGATCCCTCAGTAGTGACCAGGATATTTCAACGGTGGGGACAATCGATGATAGACCTCTTTGCGTCACCTCTGAATCACAAAGTGGACAACTTCTGTTCTCTACACAGACAAAAGAACCAGCCAGCCAAGGACGCCTTTGCTCGCCCTTGGAACTCAGGCCTACTATACGCGTATCCTCCGATACCACTAATAACCAAAACTCTAGTGAAGCTACAACAGGACAAGGGGTCCATGATACTCATAGCTCCATATTGGCCTTGACAAGTCTGGTTTCCCACACTTCTAGACCTCTCAGTCAGGAATCCCATTCGCCTGGGAGTAACTCCCACTCTCATAACTCAGGATCAGGGTCGGTTGCGCCATCCCAACCTTCAATCCCTATCCCTGACAGCATGGATGTTGAAAGCTTGATTTTACAACTACTCAATCTTTCAAACAATGTCTCTCAAGTGCTTCTAGCTTCACGTAAACCTTCCACACGAAAGAACTATTCTTCCAAATGGAAAAGATTTACTATGTGGTGCAGACAAAAGAAAATAGACCCTTTCACCTGCCCCACAACCTCTCTCTTAGACTACTTATACCTACTTTCAGACTCTGGTCTCCAGACGTCATCTGTAAGAGTACATTTAAGTGCAATCTCAGCTTACCATAACAAGGTTGGAGATGCACCTATATCCACACAACCTCTCGTCAGCAGGTTTATGAGAGGTTTAACTCATCTTAAACCACCAATTCGACCACCAGTCTCAGAATGGGATCTGAATTTGGTACTAACAAGACTCATGCGTTCTCCTTTCGAACCCATAGATTCTTGTGATTTAAAATTCCTCACATGGAAGACTATCTTCCTCATAGCTATTACTTCAGCTAGAAGGGTTAGTGAGTTACAAGCACTTGTCACGTACGAACCCTACACAAAATTCCTGCATGATAGAGTGGTTTTCCGTACACATCCAAAATTCCTTCCTAAGGTAGTTACGGAATTCCACTTGAACCAATCCATAGTTTTACCCACATTTTTTCCAAGGCCTCATTCTCACCAAGGAGAAACAGCCTTACATACTTGGACTGTAAACGTGCTCTATCCTTTTATTTAAACCGCACTGCAGTCCACAGGAAATCCAATCAACTCTTTGTTTCTTATGATCCAAAAAAACCTGGTAAAGTAGTGGGTAAACATACTCTATCCAATTGGCTAGCAGATTGCATACAGTTTTGCTATGAAAAAGCGGGCCTTCCTCTCCAAGGGCGAGTAAAGGCGCATTCAGTAAGAGCAATGTCAACCTCAATAGCACACTATCGTTCAGTGTCAATCCTATTATGGTCAAATATATACAAACTATCCTGGGTCTACCACAGGTATTATCACTGATAAGTTTTGCAAACAATATACCCGTGTCAATAATGAAATATTTTCAATTTTTATTCATTAACAATCCTTTAAAAATACATAAAACATTACCTATTGCATCAACCATTCATACCACACTCAATCATACAACAATGAAATATTAAAATTTGACAATACAAACTTGTTACATTTTAACACTTATTACACATTAACAATATAATAATATTGCACCGATCCCTAATTACAATGTAAACATACTCCTCATTTACTAAGTATCTCTGTTCCAAAGATTCCCCATCACTTTAAGAATCCTATTTAATTATATTAATATACTCCCTTATCTAAAGTTGATATTTATAAAGTGATATTTAACAATGTCCCCTTATTGAATTACTGTTTATAAATCAATATTTCTTTAATAACATCCCGACAGGAAGCTCCTGTTTCGCCCGTTGGTTTCTTCAGGGGATTTTGTTCACACACCGGTACTTAATTAACCTCTTTGTTCACACACCGGTTCTCGATTAACTTCTTCATGAGTTTAACATCCTCACTTCAAATTCACTGACCAATTCACAGCATAACGGGAGACCTTGAATCAGAACACATACCTTATAAATGTTAGCATTTATTACACCAACAAATATTATCCCCTTAATAAATATACATAAAATTAATTTAATTTAATTCCACAAAATTTCACCCTAGTCATTATTACCATCTACCACCACACTTACCTCAATTCCAATCCACACTTTATATTAGGGATGTGAATCGTTTTAGGACGATTAAAATTATCGTCCGATAATTTTAATATCGTCTTAAACCGTTATGGAACACAATACAATACAGATTCTAACGATTTATCGTTATAAATCGTTAGAATCGTGAGCCGGCACACTAAAACCCCCTAAAACCCACCCCCGACCCTTTAAATTAAATCCCCCACCCTCCCGAACCCCCCCCCCCCAAATAACTTAAATAACCTGCGGGTCCAGCGGCGGTCCGGAACGGCAGCGGTCCGGAACGGGCTCCTGCTCTGAATCTTGTCGTCTTCAGCCGGCGCCATTTTCCAAAATGGCGCCGAAAATGGCGGCGGCCATAGACGAAAAAGATTGGACGGCAGGAGGTCCTTCCGGACCCCCGCTGGACTTTTGGCAAGTCTCGTGGGGGTCAGGAGGCCCCCCACAAGCTGGCCAAAAGTTCCTGGAGGTCCAGCGGGGGTCAGGGAGCGATTTCCCGCCGCGAATCGTTTTCGTACGGAAAATGGCGCCGGCAGGAGATCGACTGCAGGAGGTCGTTCAGCGAGGGTTCCGGCGCCTCGCTGAACGACCTCCTGCAGTCGATCTCCTGCCGGCGCCATTTTCCGTACGAAAACGATTCGCGGCGGGAAATCGCTCCCTGACCCCCGCTGGACCTCCAGGAACTTTTGGCCAGCTTGTGGGGGGCCTCCTGACCCCCACGAGACTTGCCAAAAGTCCAGCGGGGGTCCGGAAGGACCTCCTGCCGTCCAATCTTTTTCGTCTATGGCCGCCGCCATTTTTCGGCGCCATTTTGGAAAATGGCGCCGGCTGAAGACGACAAGATTCAGAGCAGGAGCCCGTTCCGGACCGCTGCCGTTCCGGACCGCCGCTGGACCCACAGGTTATTTAAGTTATTTGGGGGGGGGGGTTCGGGAGGGTGGGGGATTTAATTTAAAGGGTCGGGGGTGGGTTTTAGGGGGTTTTAATGTGCCGGTTTTTCGATTTTTCGATTTTTCACGATTTTTAACGATTTTTCACGATATTTTACCCCCCCAAACGGCAACAATACGATTCCCTCCCCCTCCCAGCCGAAATCGATCGTTAAGACGATCGAGGACACGATTCACATCCCTACTTTATATACTCTATTTTCACCATTCCTCAAGTAAATGTCTATTTCAGCATTGACAACGTCTTTCCTCTAAACAAATTCAAATACAAGACGGTATTTACAAGCAATACAATGCCACCAAACACCCACTCCATGTTACATCATTTTTTACTGACCTGAAAACCATACAATTATATCTGTATATCATATATATCTTCACCAAATTCTCAAAAGACATCTCATCGTATCTCCCTCTGAAAAACATAGCATAACCAATAGCAAAACAAAAATCACTTTTTTCCCCAACATTGAACATTCCATATCCAAGTGGTTGAAAAAACTCATATTACTTACTTTATTATGCAAAGACCGCCATCATTCAAACCATCCTTTCTCAACATGACCACGCCGCGGCTGCGTACTGCTCACTTCCTACCATCGCTCTTTTTAAACTTTCCCGCGTCATTACGTGTCACGCTACGCCCTCACCAAGGCAACCATGACGCCAATCTACCACACCAGAATCTCAAATGGCATATACGAGCCACTTCACAAAAAAATGCTCCATTCTATTTCATGGTTGAGTCCTCCTGGTTCTACCGTTTCCCAATTATATATAAAACGCTGCTCCTTTTGAGTTAATATTCTAGAGACATTACCACCTCGCTGTAATACTAATTGATAAAGAACACAAAACCTGAGATCTTCTACCTTATGTCCCTTTTTGAGCCAATGGGCAACTAATGGAGCTTTATCTTTTTTAATCCTAATGTTACTGATATGCTCCAATATTCTAACTTTAATAACTCTCTTTGTCTGTCCGACATAGAATAGTCCACAGGGACATGTAATCATGTATATAACCTGAGCCGATTTACAATCAAAATATCTAGGTAAATAATAAGTCTCACCTAGAGACGGAACATACATATGTTGTACCTGTTGTACATATGGGCATGCCAAACAGCCTTCACATACGAACTGTCCCCTATTTTCTTGATCATCTCTCTGAATAGGGAGAGCTGAAGAGGTTAACATGTCTCTTAGAGATCTATTCTTACGAAATGCGAAAATCGGTAATTCTTTGAACACCCCTTCATCCCGCAATACCGACCAATACTGATGCACAATAGATTTAATATTAAAACCCAAGTGAGAAAAGGGGAGCGTACATACCACTCTAGTTAAGGATTCTTTTCCTTGTGTTATTAACAAGTTGTCCCTATTGGCATATAATGCGCGTTTAAACGCCCTCTTGACAACTTTTTTTGTGTACCCACGCTCTAGGAACCTAAATGACATCTCCTGAGATCTCAGCTTATATTCATCCACTGTAGTGCAAAGGCGTCTCAATCGCAAAAATTGCCCTATAGGTATGTTTTCTTTTAATCGTCTAGGATAAAAACTTGAAAATTCTAAGGTCGTATTCCTATCCGTCTTTTTCCTGTAAATCGTGGTATATAATCTCTCGTTTTCTTTATAAACCTTCATGTCCAAAAAATTTACAGTATTTCTATCCTCATTAAATTCAAACTGTAAATTAACATCTTTTGAGTTAATCCAATCCTTCAGCTCACTCAACCGTTGATATGTGCCCTTAAATATGAAAAAAACGTCGTCAATAAATCATTTCCAGACAACTATTTCTTCCCAAAAACAAGATTTATATATATGGGTCTCCTCAAATGTTGCCACATATAAACAGGCTACCGATGGGGCCATTGAAGACCCCATCGGTATGCCTTTGATTTGATGAAAAAAATTATTTTCAAACTGGAAGAAACTTTTTTTAAGAATCACTGACGATAACTTTAATAGCAAATCTTTTCTCATCATTGATATATCCATTGTTTCTAGTCTCTCACAAATAATTTGTACAGCAGAGTCCTGGGGAATATTCATATAAAGGGCAGCTATATCCGCCGTTACTAGCCACCAGTTTGTATTCCTTCTAACTGGGATACATTATTAATAAAATCCACCGAATCTTTAATATATGACTTTATACTTCGTACAGCCGGCTGCAACAGTGAATCCATATACTTAGAAATGGGTTCAAATAATGAACCCATACCCGAGACTATCGGTCTACCTGGTGGGGATAACAAATTTTTGTGCACCTTCGGTACCGTATAAAAAACCGGACTAACTGGATATTCCGGTGTGTGAACAAAATCCCCTGAAGAA
This sequence comes from Rhinatrema bivittatum, assembly GCF_901001135.1. NCBI lineage: Eukaryota > Metazoa > Chordata > Amphibia > Gymnophiona > Rhinatrematidae > Rhinatrema > Rhinatrema bivittatum. The sequence goes on from NC_042615.1 coordinate 827,890,417, forward strand.
ACCAACGGGCGAAACAGGAGCTTCCTGTCGGGATGTTATTAAAGAAATATTGATTTATAAACAGTAATTCAATAAGGGGACATTGTTAAATATCACTTTATAAATATCAACTTTAGATAAGGGAGTATATTAATATAATTAAATAGGATTCTTAAAGTGATGGGGAATCTTTGGAACAGAGATACTTACTAAATGAGGAGTATGTTTACATTGTAATTAGGGATTGGTGCAATATTATTATATTGTTAATGTGTAATAAGTGTTAAAATGTAACAAGTTTGTATTGTCAAATTTTAATATTTCATTGTTGTATGATTGAGTGTGGTATGAATGGTTGATGCAATAGGTAATGTTTTATGTATTTTTAAAGGATTGTTAATGAATAAAAATTGAAAATATTTCATTATTGACACGGGTATATTGTTTGCAAAACTTATCAGTGTCAATCCTAGACATATGTAAAGCAGCAACATGGAGTTCTCTTCACACCTTTGCAGCTCATTACTGTTTGGACAAACAAGGACGACAAGATTCATCATATGGACAATCTGTCTTAAAGAACTTGTTTCCATTTTAAACCCAACTCCTTCTACAACCAACCTGCTGTGATCTTCGGCTGACTCATTTCAACAGCAATACTCCACTGTTGTCTCAATACAAAATGACTCAGCCTCTAGCTTGCTAATCACCCATATGTGAGGACTAGCATCCTGCTTGTCCTGGGATAAAGCAAAATTGCTTACCTTGTAATAGGTGTTATCCCAGGACAGCAGGATGTAGTCCTCACAGAACCCACCCGCCACCCCTTGGAGTTGGGACATATATTTTTCTTATTTTATTTTTGCTAAAGCTTATTGCTATATAAGAGACTGAAGTGAGACCCCTGTGGCAAGGTATATCATGGCATGCCGGGCATGCTCAGTAGCCTCAGGCAGCCAGTCAAAAGTTTCTAGAAACTTTGACAGAAGTTTTTTCCCGCAATAGGGCTCCGTCAGTGACGTCACCCATATGTGAGGACTACATTCTGCTGTCTTGAGATAACACCTATTACAAGGTAAGCAATTTTGCTTTCTGTTAAATTCCTCTCGCCTTTTCTTCTGCTCCCAGTTTTGAACATCCCTGTTTTATTATACTTCAGTGTTTCTCCTCACCTGTTACAGTTCTATTTTATTTTCATTTTAAAGCCCCTGTTAAATGTAAACCAGTATGATGCGATCCTTGTCGTGAATGCCGGTATAGAAAAACACCAAATAAGTAAATAAATAAATAAATAGGTACCTTTTGAAACCCCCAACAAACTTGTTTGTCGCTATCTAAATTCGAATGCACATAATTCTTTTTGCATTTTTCAGTCAAATCCAAAATGTCCCAATCCAGTTCCTTTTTTCTTCTGATTGTACACTCAATTATCTCCCCTCTCATTATCACTTTTGCAATCTAACTTTCATTGCCTCTTGCTGCATAGGAATTGTTTAAACGTCTAATCCTGCATCAGCCAGGAAGGCATTTTCCAGTTGCTGTTGCTAGAATTTGAAAGCCCCATAATTAGGAGGCATATAACTGGACAAAGGTCTGATATAACCAGTGGTTCAATCTCAGCTTTAGAACAGCAAGTGAAAAAGGTTTTGCAAACAAAGACGGTCTAGATTTTAGAAACCCTATGCGTGGCCAAACCGGGAGATATGTGCGGGCCGCACGGATTTTAAAAGGCCCGCAGTCACAGGTGTATCTCCCGGTACATGCATCACAAAGGTTTTGAGCTAAAGGGGCAGGACAGACACAGGGTTGGGGTGCAATGTGGGTAGGGTTGTGCCACGAAGTCAGTGTCGCGCACAAGTGCGCGCCAGGATCCCACAACCATGGGCTGCATATAAGTGCTGCAATAAATAAATTAAGGGTAATCTGTGGAGTTTTAGGGGTCATAGCTAGTAGGGTAAAAGAGAGGCAAGTTAGGCAGGGGGTTTAGGAATTTCGATCCTTTACTGGGATGAACTTGGAAATAGGCCTAATGCGATGCCACACATACTGGCTAGAATTCCCCCCACTTACATGCACGAGACGGCATTCATGTGCACAGGCGAGTATCGAAATAAAATCATGTGCGCGTGTATGATTATAAAATCAGCGCGTCCATGTTCTCGCGCCAGCAAACACGCGCATATGTGTGCATGCACACGTGTCTTAAAATTCACCTCTATGAGTGTAATCCCTAGTATGAAGATTACGTGTTCTTCAGATATCTATTATTTGCAAGGTGTCACAGAAAAATATAACCCCCCTAGATGCTCTAACATACATGGCAGGATTCCCCTGCTGACAGTCCATATGTGGGTCCATCACACAATTCATCTCACCTTCCATGCCCCAAACTTAAAATTTTTGCTATCAAAGTTGTGAAAAATCTTTGACCATAGCCTTAAATGGAAACCAAAACAGATGGCTTCCCAAACAGAGACTTCCAAAGCACCACAAATCTCCAATTCTCATCTATTATACTTTTCTCTTCTGTAAACACGATTCATTTATGAATCAAAATGACCACCCCTATGCTCTTGGAGGCTGCTTGAGATGCTTTGCATATTCCTTAGTGCTTCCATGTTTTTCCTGTAGGAAAGCACTTGCACCCTTTAACGTTTGTATGTGTGTCAGCGCTTTCTCTCTTTTTGTGGTCCTGCCTAATACCGCCATGTTCCATGTAACAAATCTTATCTGTACTCCCATTTTTTTTTTGGACCAGGGCTGGATCCTCAAGTATGTTTCATGCATATAGAAATCTTTCTTCGAAAGTCACTTTATCTCTGTCTCCTCCCATAGTAGTAGAGCAAGTTTGACGCTTGTGTTCATCTTGCAAAACAAGCTCACCTTCCTCTTTACCCTTCTGTACCTACCCATCCCTCCCTTCCCCCCTTCACTCACAACCACTCCTGAAATGGAGTTTGGGACCTCATTTGTGATGTGCTGTCCCCTTACAATTTCCCCCTAAGTTTTAAAGAAAAAACAACTTTAAGGTAAACCACTACTGCCAAATACGAAATAGGCCTATTCAAATCCGCCAAACTACAAATCTGCCTTGTATACACCCCCCCTGGAGTCCTAGACGCCGACATCTCCCCCATCATTGAATGCATTGCAGCAAACATCAACAGAGACATACCCGCCATAGTTCTTGGAGATTTCAATCTCCACATGGATGTACTCCCACTTTCTCACAGCTGTCAAACCCTCCTCTCTGCCCTTAATGCAATGGACCTCCATCAAATCATTTCTAGCCCCACCCACAAAGCGGGTCACTCCCTTGACCTTATTTTCATGAATTCTCACCTCCATCCACACTCCACCACGTACACTCCCGTTCCCTGGTCAGACCATTTTCTCATTAAAACCTCATGCACAATCAAAGAATTCATCAAACATTCTAACACAAAAAACTACAATCCAATACAGGAAAGCTTGTGCTAGAGACGACCTTATTGATACCCTCTCCAGTAACCTCAAAAACCTAGACCTTTCCGACGCCCAAACGGCCATAACCACATGGAACCACATCACCAAAGAAACAGCAAACAAACTTTGCCCACTAATAACCAAAGAGATCTACCCCTCCACCAAAGCTAAACAACCCTGGTACACCCCTGACCTAAAACTTCAAAAACACAATCTTAGAACCCAAGAAAAAACATGGCGCAAAGACCCATCTGCCAAGCAACTCGCCAAATACAGAACCTTACTACACAACTACAGAGCTAACACCCTCAACGCCAAACGCAACCATTACGCATCCAAAATTCATGACCTTCAATTCAACCCGAGAGCCCTGTTCTCTCTCATCTCCAACCTCACCAAATCACACACAACTTCTTCACCATGCGAGGAATCTAACACCAAATGCAACCAACTCGCCCAATATTTCCACAACAAGGTTGCCACCATTGCCTCCCGCTTTTCCCAGGTTCCCCCCCAGACCAATGCTACCCCTAAAACCTCCGACTTCAAAATGGACACCTTCGAACACACGTCCCCTACAGAAATCTCCACCATCCTTAAGAAAATGCGCCCCTCTACACACCCTTATGACTTGATTCCCTCAAAAATTCTCCTGACCATCCCAGACAGCATCTCCTTTCCTCTTGCTGATATCATCAACATATCCATCGCCACTGGGGATGTTCCCTCACAACTTAAACTAGCCGTTGTCAAACCTATTCTTAAGAAACCTAAACTTGACCCCACGGACCCATCCAACTACCGCCCTATCTCCAACCTGCCATTCGTTGCCAAAATCCTCGAAAAAATAGTTAATAACCAACTCTCAAACTACTTAGACCAACACAAAATTCTATACCCAGCACAACACGGCTTCAGAAAACGTTTCAGCACTGAAACACTCCTTCTCTCCCTCTCTGATTACATCATCAGAGGATTTGACCAAGGTCAAACTTACATCCTAGCCCTATTAGACATCTCAGCAGCCTTCGATACCATCAACCATACCATTCTACTCGAGAGGCTAACTGACATTGGCATATCTGGGACTCCTCTAAGCTGGTTCAAATCATACATAAGAAACAGACAATACAAAGTCAAAATTGAAAACCACGAATCTGAACCAATCGACATCACAAGGGGCGTCCCTCAAGGCTCCTCCTTATCCTCCACACTCTTTAATATATACCTCCTCCCCCTTTGCCAGTTGCTTTCAAATCTCAGTCTACCACACTTCGTCTACGCAGACGACGTACAGATCCTGATACCTATCTCTGATTCCATCAACAATGCCCTACAAAGATGGGACAGCGCCCTTACATCCATTAACTCTCTCCTCACTCAGCTCAACCTAGCCCTAAACCCCACCAAAACAGAACTTATGATCATCTCCCCACAGTCCATCAACTCATTACCTACACCTGCAACCAATGCTCCCCCCACCCTTCACACTTTCTCCCAAACCGTTAGGAACCTAGGTGTCACACTCGACCCCCAATTCAGCATGCAAAAATACATTGCATCCACCATCAAAGACTGTTATTACAAACTCCACACCCTTAAAAAACTCAAACCCCTCTTGCACTTTAATGACTTCAGAACTGCCCTACAAGCCCTTATTTTATCCAAAATAGACTACTCAAATTCGTTGCTCCTAGGTCTCCCGAAAAACAGCCTTGCCCCCCTCCAACTACTGCAAAACGCAGCTGCGCGTATTTTAACCGGCTCCCGAAGAAAAGAACACATTACACCTGTCCTCAAACAACTTCATTGGCTTCCTATCACTGCCAGAATCCAGTTCAAAACCCTCACCCTCATACACAAAGCCGTTCATAATCCTGACATGCTATGGTTCTCTGACAGTCTACACATCCGTCTTCCCTCCAGACCCACCAGAACACACTTCACAGCAAAGATCCACACCCCTCCCCCAAACTCTACCACCTAACAACCACCAAACAACGTGCGCTCTCCCTAGCTGGACCCTCCTTATGGAACTCTATCCCTACATCTCTCCGCCACGAAACCTCCCCAAAAAAATTCAGACAAGACCTCAAGACATGGCTTTTCACACGAGCCTACACCTGAACCCCCTGCCCTTCACACCTACACTTCCTCCCCCCAAACCCCTCCCCTGCCCCCCCTGACCCTCTCCCCTTACCCCTTACCCAATTTATCCTCATTTTGAAAAAATTTACTTGTATATAATATTTGTACATAATTTTACTGCCTATATATAAACATGCTTTCCCTCATGTTTCCCCCCTCTTACCACTCCCCAGTTCTATAATCAGTTTCAATGTAAAGCCCTTTTGGCCAGTTTTATGTTACATGGAAACTGATGTGATGTTTGCATAACGAACGTCGGTATACAAAAATTTTAAATAAATAAATAAATAAATAAATAAATACTGTAATATACCTAGAATGAACTAGCAATAGTGTGCATTCTGAATTCACCAGGGACTCTTTGAGGGTGCGTTATTTCTAAAGTAAAACACACTTGCAACCTCAATACCTGTCTTATTTATTTTTTTACTTAAAATAAAACATTCAAGAATATTTCTTCTGAGGTTGAGCATTCTCCACTTTCATAGATTATTTTACTGATAGCTTAACGTTTCACCGATTCCTTATATGCATGCATGTGCATGGCACTTTCCCACTGAGCTGCTGGTATCTTGCACTGACTCGTCGGGGATTTTTCTTCACTGCCTCAACAGACAAACATTTTCAGCCTTCCCAGAAGCCACACTCTTAATTTCGCCAGATAAGTTAATGCAAACTTGATATTATTTTTGACCAGCTCAGTGCATGTGGCACAGTACTCCTTCCTTTTCACTGAGACTGCAGCAGAGTAATCTTGAAACATTTAAATCTTGCTCTTTCAATATTCCAGTTTTCTCACATTAATAAACTTCCATAGGAGCTCTGCTATATGTACAATTAAAAATCTTCATGATGCTCACCCTCGGACGTGATCTAATTTTTCGCAGTGGATGCAGACAGTGGGTTCTCTCAACCCTCAGCAGGCCTTGCAGATCCAAAATTCCTTCATGGTGACTTAATGAGTTCGAGAGGAAACCATTTTCTGGAAAATTTCAGGAAAACCCACAAAGTGTATGTTATTCCATCTTGGCCTGTTTTCCAGGTCTCCTAACTTCTCTTCCTTGATATTTTAAGTGAATGAATTTTAGCTTGCAATGCATTAAGCTCATCTTCCTTGTTACACAGCCTCACTTCCATTGTATCCATGAGATTATTAAATAAATCTGTTGAGTCCTGCACCTCTTGTATTTGGACCAATATTTTTTCCAATTTGACAGCATTAATACCATCTGCTCACAGATGCAGTTTTATGTCTGTTTTGTTTAATTTATGTTTTATTATGTATGTTGTTTTCTTTTTCCTTTATCTAATGCTTATTATTAAATATTTTATAAGAATTAAGTATGTTACTTTCCTTGTAATCTAATGCATGGAGAAAGCAGTATAGAAATGTTTTTAAGTAAATGAAATCACTTGCCGCCTGGGCACTGCATGCCTCCGCCATTTTTAATCCCTGAAGCTTGACTTTCTCTTTGTCTTGTTTTACAATCCTAGTGGACATTGCCACCTTACCGCACACAACACTCTCTTCTTTATAATTTGATCACCAAATTTGTTCCAGTCCGATGTTGGGGAATCACAATAGGAAGGTATAAATATTTATTATCAGAAACGATACCCGGAGTTCAGTGGATTTGCGTCTGCTTCATTTAACCGCATCACGCGACCACCTTCTCACTCTCTTTTCTTGTGGGCTGCCGGGGAGATCAGCCTTCCCCGCTTCCCAAAGCATCTTTACATTTACATCTCGCATGTCATTAAAGGAGAGATACCTCTCCCATGCTTCTACAGAGGGAAGATAGTCATCTTGCAAAAGGAGCTCATTCGGTCACCATGAAGGAGCCTGATGGGGCCAGCAATCATCCCACCAAAGTTACGTGGTTATTGGTGAATGAGCGACTAATTAGTCTGGTTTTGATCATATAATCATGGGCTCTCCACCCAGCCTCTTTCCCTAGCCACCAATTTTACTAATTCTAAACAGTTTGTCATCAGAACAAATCCTCCTGTGCTGAATAAGTAAATGAGGGCAGATAAGGAACAAGGCCCCACATCCCCCATGCCTGCCCAGCTGAGATTCTTCCTCTCTGGATTTCTGCCACTTTGGATACATGAGCATTAAATTACTCACTCACAAACCAACACCTGCTCCCCATCCACATTGTCTTCACTGATTTCTCAATCTTTTCCCCACCAATGGCTTCTAAAATAATCTTCACTCGAATTTTAGCACAATATTGTTGGAAGAATATGACAATTCTGCTTTCATAAACCCTCAATTCAATCTCCCCCTCCCCCAACATTATGAAGGTTTAGGGGAGTCCTGGGGTTCAGAGCCATCACTGTGTGAATTAAGTTGGATTTTCTGGGAAGAGACCCAATCATAGGTATGTGCATTCATTTAAAATGAAAGTAAAAAAATGCAATGAATAAGGCTAATTTGTGTCATGGGGGGGAGGGGCAAGAACCAAATTGGGGACCCATCAAATTAAATGAACCTTATTTGTTCTTTTTTGTTTTAAACTATTCCATTGGGCCTAGATCTACACCTGAAGGAAGGCCCCTAGGTCTACACCCTAGGCAAGGCCCCAAAGTAGGCTTCCAATGAATAAGCTGTGGCCTATGCCTGAGTGCGGCACTGGTGCCCCAGCCAAGGCCCGAAGTTGGAGCCTCACCTAGGGTCTAAGTCAAGGTGCAAAGCAGAGACTGAGGCTTAGGCCTGAGTATGATTTTGGGGTCTTGGGGGAGGCACTATCTAAAGCCAGGCACTCAGGTGAGACCCCAGAAAATTAAAAAAAAAAAAACAAAACATACCCATTCTGTCGGGGATCCAACTAAGGTCAAGTCCCCTCAGCTCACACCAGGTACGATGCTGCGACGTGACCCAAAGGCCGGGTCTCAATGCTAGGGCCGGCACAGACCCATGCCTGATGCCAACACCTGACTCCCGATACTGGGTCCTCGACGTAGGCCAGGGCTCGGACCAGGACCCAACACGACAACCCAACCAGAGACTGGGACTTAATGTCTGGCCCTTGGCCTAACCTGGAACCTGATCCCAGGCCCAATATCACGATCTGACCAGGAGGCCAGGTCTCAATACCTGTGCTTTGACCCCAACCCAGGCCTGATCCTGGGGCCTCGGCGAGGAGGCCAGGCCCTGATGCCTGTGCCTTGGCCCAGGGTCAGGCCCAGGCCTCGGAGCTCAGGTCTAGGAGTTCCTCTTCACTGGTCCTCTTATTTCTTTCCTTGAAAGCCAAATTAAGCTGTCTGCGTGGATCGCGCCAGAGTTAAATAAGTCCAGCACATTCACCCCATTGGATGGCACTGTTTTGCTGTACTGCAATCCAATTTAATGATAATAGGAAAACCAGGAGAGGGAGAGAGCATCTGCTGCTGATCTTGGTGTTTTTTTAAACCTGATCCTCAAATTCCAGTTTGATGTTGAATGATGTAGGATACTACCTCTATGTGTAATTCACATCCTGTAATTCTTTGTAACAGTGTTTGCACTGGAGCTCCCTCAATCTGGGGGCTCTAATTGGGAAGGTTACAATGCAAAAATACAACCTTAGCCAGGACTGAAATCTCATGGTTTCTAAGAGTTCCTTCTCGCCCTGGTGTCTCCCCTATAAAATGACTTTGCTATTCTGTGACCTTCCCAGGAGAGATTCTCCCTAATCTCACTGCTCTCTTTCTTTCATTTAGAACAAATATTCTATCCATGTGACTCCTGAGGTAAGACTAAACATTAGATCTTGATGATTATTCACATTCATTATTGCTAGGTTTAAATTTGTGTTACTCTCTCAGGAAATTCCTTTTTCTAACCTCCATTTCTGTTCTCTCCTGTAGATTCTCACATTCCTGACAACCTGTCTGGTAAAACAACTTCCTAATTTTACTAATTTTGTATTTTAACTGTTTATACAAACTTGCAGACAAGCAAGGTGACAAACAGGCATACAAAACACAATTTATACTGTTAATCAGGAAACACAGAAATGAAAAGTAAAAAGTCATGGGATAGGTGGCGATGTCCTTTCGTGGATTGCAAACTGGCTAAAAGACAGGAAACAGAGAGTAGGATTAAATGGGCAATTTTCTCAGTGGAAGGGAGTGGACAGTGGAGTGCCTCAGGGATCTGTATTGGGACCCTTACTGTTCAATATATTTATAAATGATCTGGAAAGGAATACGACGAGTGAGGTAATCAAATTTGCAGATGACACAAAATTGTTCAGAGTAATTAAATCACAAGCAGATTGTGATAAATTGCAGAAGGACCTTGTGAGACTGGAAAATTGGCCATCCAAATGGCAGATGAAATTTAATGTGGATAAGTGCAAGGTGATGCACATAGGGAAAAATAACCCTTGCTGTAGTTACACAATGTTAGGTTCCATATTAGGAGCTACTACTCAGGAAAAAGATCTAGGCATCATAGTGGATAACACACTGAAATCGTCGGTTCAGTGTGCTGCGGCAGTCAAAAAAGCAAATAGAATGTTAAGAATTATTAGGAAGGGAATGGTGAATAAAACGGAAAATGTCATAATGCCTCTGTATCTCTCCATGGTGAGACTGCACCTTGAATACTGTGTACAATTCTGGTCGCCACATCTCAAAAAAGATATAGTTGCGATGGAGAAGGTACAGAGAAGGGCAACCAAAATGATAAGGGGACTGGAACAACTTCCCTATGAGGAAAGGCTAAAGAGGTTAGGACTTTTCAGCTTGGAGAAGAGACGACTGAGGGGGGATATGATAGAGGTGTTTAAAATCATGAGAGGTCTAGAACGGGTAAATGTGAGTCGGTTATTTACTCTTTCAGATAATAGAAGGTTTAGGGCAGTGGTTCTCAGCATTTGTTTTGTAGGGACACACCTGACATGGTTCTCACATGTGTGACAAACTGAACACATGACTGTCACGGGGCTAAATGTAAACATACACTCGACGCCCAACAATGGGTGCAGAGCCAGAACTAGGGCATTACCCCATACAACTCACCAATCAAAAAAATATTCTGTTTCTGGTGACATCTGAGTAATAACAAAACAAACTTCCTCTACTACAAGGCGCAATAGCCCTTCTTAAGAAAGGCAGTAATTTACCACTAATGCATGTCCCATTGAGAAAACACAACAAATAAGACCGATACAAATACATACACCTAGTAAAATACCTCACCTCGGTCACACACCCAGAACCGACCTTCACCAAGTACAGAAAGACCACAAATTACAAATATGGAGACAGAAACTGGAATGAAAACCTAAAAAGCCCGCTCTGCATTCAGTGCAAACCTAGAGAAATGGAAAGAGAAATATAGTACCTAACATAGTCCCAGGATCTGCAATAATGCACACAAACTAATCTGCACAAAGTTACACCTTCGTTATGGAACACACGCAAACAGTAACAACCCTATCTATGAAAATGCAACACTAAAAATATTAAACAAGGCCCTAAACACTAATACACCTCCAATTAGGAAAACAGAACAAACCAAGCTGCTATAGATCCCCACACAGAAATAATTGTAAAACTATACTAATAAATGTTTCAAAACAGCTGATGAACAGAATAATATCCAACAATTAAACTTATAAAAATTATTAAAAATTGTTCAAAAGCAATAAAATATTTCAAAACAGCAGACATTGCATAATACCCAATAATTAAAATGGCAGTCAGTCAAGAAAAATAAACTTAAAAAGCCACCTTTACTTACCCTCTCCAGCAACTCTCCTACTCCTTTCCCTTGCAGGCCAATAGCACTCACCAGAAGCAGCAAGGGCTGCTGAAGCTCTGTTCTCACAGTCCTCTTCCTTAGGTCCCACAACCAGTCACACCTACACACACACCAATTACATCCCATGACCAGTCTCTATCTCTTACACACCAGTGACCTCCCTGACCAGTTCTCTCTCTCACACACCAATCACCTCCATGACCAATCTTCCTCTCTTCCTCACACACACACCAGTCACCTCCCTAACAAGCTCTCATTCTCATACACATGCTCTCTCTCCCTCTGGTCCACTCTCACTCATGACCCCCCCCTCCTCCCCAGCACAAATGGCAGCTGCAGTAGCCTCCTCCTCCAGCCCCTGTAGCCCGAGAATGAAGAATCCCATTAGCTGTGGGTACTAATTCTGTTCTTTCTCCCATCACTGGATGCACTTCATCTTGGTATGGGTCCACGCTGCTGCCGGTACTTAATGCAGCATGGCCTTCTCTTCTTCCCATGCGCCTCACTGTACATCACTTCCTGTTCTGAGCCATGGGGGTGGGAACAAGAAAGGACCATGCCACTGATGTTACCAGCTTCCACTAACGCTGCTGCCGTTCCTGCCTGGATGGAATGGCAGCAGTGTTACTAGAAGAATATCTGCATCTTGCTGCAATGAAGCACAACCGAGGCAGTGGGACCCCAGGAAGCTGCGACACACCTGCTGATGCTTGGCAACACAATGGTGTATCCCGACACACAGATTGAGAATAGCTGGGCTAGGGGGCACTCCATGAAGTTAGCAAGCAGCACATTTAAAACTAATTGGAGAAAATTATTTTTCACTCAACGCACAATTAAACTCTGAAATTTGTTGCCAAGGGATGTGGTTAGTGCTGTTAGTGTAGCTGGGTTCAAAACAGGTTTGGATAATTGGAGGAGAGGTCCATTACCTGCTATTAATCAAGTTGACTTAGAAAATAGCCACTGCTATAACTAGCATCAGTAGCATGGATTAGACTTAGTGTTTGGGTACTTGCCAGTTACTTGTAGCCTGGATTGGCCACTGTTGGAAACAGGATGCTGGGCTTGATGGACCCTTGGTCTGACCCAGTATGGCAATTTCTTACATTCATATGTTCTTATGGTTAGAAATAATCAATAGGTTAAAAACACAATTCACTTCCTGCATACCAACTAAAAAACCTGAAGATAATCTTGTAAAAGCAAAATGGAACACCTTTGACATTGTATCAAAACTTGAAATTAACCTAATCATTACAAAAACTAAGCCAGCTATCCACCCTCTGGACCCAATCCCCACAAGTACCCTGAAAACAGTACACAGCGTAATCACCCCAACGTTCCCAACCATGATCAACCACTCGCTAGCAGAAGGATTGGTCCCTGAAAGGGCAAATCAAGCGGTAATACCACCGATCATTAAAAATGAAACTAGCAGAATTGATGATTGGGACAATTATCAAACAATACCTAACCTGCCTTTCATCGCTAAAGTCCTAGAAAAAGCAGTGCTGTCACATTTTTAAAAAACTACCTAAAAGCAAGACAATAATATTCAATACCCAAACCAATTTGAATTTATAAAAGATCGCTCATCAGAAACTCAACTCATTTCCTTAAACAACCCAATTCTACAGGGGTTTGACAATGATGAATCCTATATCCTGGTACGACTTGATCTAACTGCAGCCTTTGACACTGTGGACCATATCCAGCTATGCCATCAGCTGAGAAAAACTGGCATAGATGGAAATGTTTTCAAATTGTTCTCTTCCTTTCTAGAAGATAGATCATTTCAAGTAAAACTGGACAATCACATATCTGACACCTTCCCAATCAATACAGGTGCCCCCAGGGGTCAGCACTTTCTGCTATTCAACATTTACATGATACCCCTATGCGCATTACTAGCAGAACTAGGAATCAACTTCTTCCTATATTCAGATGACATCAATTCTACATCCCATTCACAAATAATTTGAAAAAATTGCTTAGCCCTGTCAGAATACATGAAGGCAATACAACAAAAACTATCTCAGCTGAAATTAACACTAAACACAAAAATACCTGAAATCATATGGCTAAGGAGAAACTCCACAATAATCAAACCACCACCAACCCTAGACCTAGGAAATTTTAACATTACATCATTAGTAAAGTATGGGACCTAGGAATACAGATCGATGAGAACTTTTCAATGAAAAACCTATAAGCAAATTAATTAAAAGAGAATAGTACATCTGCTGAAACTATTACTAATAATACAGGGACTTCCGCACTGTTTTACAAACACTAATGTTTTCAAACATAGATTACTACAACTCTCTATTATTAGGATTACCCTCTGTATTATTAAAACCACTACAGTTACTACAAAATGCCTCAGCCAGAATCCTACAAGGGAACTCATAAGAGGTCTAGAACGGATAGATGTGAATCGGTTTTTTACTCTTTCAGATAATAGAAAGACTAGGGGGCACCCCATGAAGTTAGCATGTGGCACATTTAAAACTAATCAGAGAAAGTTCTTTTTCACTCGATGCACAATTAAACTCTGGAATTTGTTGCCAGAGGATGTGGTTAGTGTACTTAGTATATGTTGTGTTCCGCGGCCGTGGCCGTCCACGGCTCCCTACCTGAGCTCCAACGGCGGGCCGCCGCGGCAGCGTCGGGGGAGGTTGTCCCACGCATGTGCCTGGTATCCCCGCGTGTCAGCGCGGGCCTCCGGGCTAGTCGCCGGGTCGGGAGCCGTCCCCGCTCCTCCCTCGCGGCAGCTAGCAACTCTCCTCTGCGGCCCGAGATTCAAGATGGCTGCTGCCATCTTAGGTGCGAGGCCGCGCCTCCTCACCAGATGTAAAGGGACCTCATCCCTTTAATGATATCCAGCTGATTCCAATTCACTGGGCCAGAGGAAGTATAAAAGGAGACTTCCTCTGATCATTCCTTGACTTGGCAACGTCTCTTGTAGAGCTGTTTAAGTCTGCTTGCTTCGGTGAGTCTTCCTACACTTTGGATCCTTGTTCCTGTCTTGTCTTGGTGTTCCTGGTTCCTGACTTCGGATCGGCTCGCGGTGATTCCTGGTGTGTGACTTTGGACTGACAAGTGGCGATCCCTTGGTGTGTGACCTCGGACCGGTAAGCGATGACCCTCTGGCACTTGACCTTGGACTTCTTCTGGACCACCGACTCCAAGGGCCCACCTAAGTCCCAGCGGCCCGGGTCCCTACGGGCTCCTCCCGGGGGGACCGCGGGTCTCCAGGGGTGAAGCTCCAGTTAGCCCTTGCACCGAGCTCTCGACTCCTTGACCTCTCAAAGGTCCACCTAAGTCCCAGCGGTTCGGGACCCTACAGGCTCCTCCTGGGGGGACCGCGGACTTCCAGTGGTGAAGACACAGTTCCTCTCCTTGACTTCACGCCTCTTCATCTGCCTCCACAGTCATTTCAGTTTCCAGTGCCGAGGGTCAGCTGGTCGCATCTTCTGTCCTGCCTCGCCACCCGACGGGAGAACCTATGGATCTTCCTCCTAAGGTATACCATCCTCCTGTCAGCCCAAGGGTTCACAAGCCTAAGCATAACAGTATAGCTGTGTTTAAAAAAGGATTGGATAAGTTCTTGGAGAAGTCCATTACCTGCTATTAATTAAGTTGACTTAGATAATAACCACCGCTATTAGTAGCAACGGTAACATGGATTAGACTTAGTTTTTGGGTACTTGCCAGGTTCTTATGGCCTGGATTGGCCACTGTTGGAAACAGGATCCTGGGCTTGATGGACCCTTGGTCTGACCCAGTATGGCATGTTCCTGTGTTCTTATGTTCTTAGCTGATAGCACTGTACTGGCTTCCTGTACAATCCAGAATTCATTATAAAGTATTAACTCTAATTTTTAATATCATCAACAACATTAACCCATGCCTATTAGGAGTGACCCTTCAAACATACACCCCGCAGAGAGCCCTAAGAACGCAAAACAAAGGACTCCTAAAGGTGCCTACAACACAGAGCCCACAGTTAATATAAATAAGAGACT
Organism: Rhinatrema bivittatum; assembly: GCF_901001135.1. Classification (NCBI taxonomy): domain Eukaryota; kingdom Metazoa; phylum Chordata; class Amphibia; order Gymnophiona; family Rhinatrematidae; genus Rhinatrema; species Rhinatrema bivittatum. The sequence continues at coordinate 827,905,798 of NC_042615.1, forward strand.
GATTGTGCCCCATAGTGATTTTCAAGTTGTGAAACTCTCTTCTAGAGTCACTACATGAATAACAGAAAGAAAGAGTTTTAAATGAGAACTGAAAAAATGGTTCTTTCAAAATGCATATGACCTAATGTAAAATATCAATACACCAATAACATCACTGTCAGAACATAAGATTATGATAATAGTTTGAGCAATTAGATTGACCAATGTAAAATGTAACAAGACAAGTTACTGAGTATAATATGAAGGATAATGGATTGAAAATCATAGCTTACAATCCATTATAGCAGCCTAGTTAACTTGTACTAGATATTAATGTGTCATCAACCTAGGATATAATGACCTGCATTATGTAAAAATATGACCTTGTACTGACCTAGGATATAAATGTTGACCCAGAATCTGAACACTGATTTTGTAAACCTTTGTGATCTCATTTTGGAAGAATGGCACATAAAATGTATAAATGCATAAATAGATTGAATTAAATAAATATGTTTACAGAATCTGAGACCAGGCCTATTTCAGTATTGATATTTACACACATTGAAACAGGTTATAGGCATACATTTACAGCCATTGAGCCCTGAACATCATGTTCATCATGTCAGTGCAGAGTATCATTGGGAGGATTGTTCCAGCTGCCATCTGAACTTCCAATGATCCTCTTCCATGCACGAGGGCCACATAAATACACATTGAAATCCCAAAATCTGAGAGTGGGGCATGAGATGTAACCAGACTTTCCCTGTGTTCATTCTATCATTCTGTTATGTGTCTATTGTATTGAATAATACCACCTAACACTGTTGCCATATTAAGCTTCAACAAGTTTCCTTTGGTAAACATGCTGGAGATTTCTTTTCCTTATATTTCTCATCCCACAATAAAATGCTAAAACAGAACGGGACACAGAATCCAAAGGATGATAATAGGAAAACCAGGAGAGGGTGATAGCGTCTGCTGCGGATCTTGGGGGATTTTACTTCTGATCCTCAGATCTGGGTCTGATATCTCCTGATGTGGGATGTTACTTTACATGGAGATCACATCATGTCATGCACTGTAACACAGATCCCACTGTGACTCTCTCACCCGGAGGCTCTAATCAGGAAGGTTTTAATGCAAAAGCAAATCCTCAGACTGGGCAGAAGTCTCCTGGTGATCAGGAGTTTGTTTCTCACCATGGGGGCTCCCCTATAAAGTGACTTTGCTATTCTGTGACCTTCCCAGGAGAGATTCTCCCTAATCTCACTGCTCTCTTTCTTTCATTTAGGGGAATCCTGAACTTGAGTATGAACCGGTAAGCCTAAACTTTAGCTCGATAAATATTCACATTAATTGCTGTGAGGTATGAATGTGTGTTACTGTGTCACAAAGTTACTTTCTGTTCACTCCTTTAGGATGACTCTGGTAAAGGTATTTACTATCAGCTGCTAAAACTAACTTCCTGGTTTTACTAATATTAAGAGTTTGCACGAATGCTCCGGTGCTGAAATAGTAAATGATTGCAGATAAAGACCAATTGCTCCCGCAGTCTGCTCAGTGAGATTCTTCCTCTCTGCTGCTCTGCTTCTTTCCATAGATGAGCATAAAACTTCCACTCACAAACCAACACCTGTTCCCCATCGGATCTCTCAACCCTCTCCCCATCGCTGGCCTCTGAAATAATCTTCACCTGAATTTTACCACACCATTGGCAAAATGTGGCAATTCTGCTTCCATGAACCCCCAATTCAACCTCCTCCCCTCAACATTATGCAGCTTTAGGGGAGTCCTGGGGCTCAGTGTCGTCACTGTGTGCATTAAACTGGAGGTTCTGGGAGGTTCTGTGATTGCTGTGGAGGGGGTGAGAGCTGTTTCCTGTGGGGAAAGATTGGAAAGGAGATCCAATCCAGCGCTAAGACAGCTTGGTTCTGTGATTGCTGTGGAGGGGGTGAGAGCTGTTTCCTGTGGGGAAAGATTGGAAAGGAGATCCGATCCAGCGCTAAGACAGCTTGGTTCTGTGATTGCTGTGGAGGGGGTGAGAGCTGTTTCCTGTGAGGAAAGATTGGGGAGGAGTTCTGTTCCTGCTGTAAGACAGCCTGGTTCTGTGATTGCTGTGGAGGGGGTGAGAACTGTATCCTGTGGGGAAAGATTGGGGAGGGGAGAAAACGTGGCTCATCAGCTTCTATAGTATAGGGAGAGTGGGAAAGTGGAATTGGATTCAGACCACAACAGTTACGAGCCCTGACGTTTATAGTCTGAGGAACTGATACGCAGACATAAGGGCAAAGGCACAGAACTGCTACTACAGCTGAGTCTATAAGCAAAGTACATCAAGCAGCCTTGTTTGAATTATTAAGATTGCTCATATAACCAGTAAAAATGTTCCTAGCAGTAATTTTTTATGTGTTATCATAAGGCTTTGCTATTACTGTGGGAAAAGATTGGGGAGGGGAGCAAACAATGGCTCTTAGTTCAACAAATACCTGCAGCCTCCTTCCTTACAGCCGGAGTCCTCTAGGATTTCTGTTTTATTAATCAGAGAGCAGGAACGGGACCGGTCTTCATTAGAGAAATATTGTGCGGATAAAAGAGAGCATGGAAATAGAAAAAGTATCAAAGCAGTGCAATAAAAGGAAGTTATCAGGTACACTCATTTACACACAAAAAAAACAGGTTACATGCACACCTTTACACAAACTGAGCTCCAGGATGTATTAGTACAAACATTACACGCAAAAAAATCAGGTTATGTACATACCTTTACACAAACCGAGCTCCAGGATGTATTAGTACAAACATTACACGCAAAAAAAATCAGGTTATGTACATACCTTTACACAAACCGAGCTCCAGGATGTATTAGTACAAACATTACACGCAAAAAAATCAGGTTATGTACATACCTTTACACAAACCGAGCTCCAGGATGTATTAGTACAAACATTACACGCAAAAAAATCAGGTTATGTACATACCTTTACACAAACCGAGCTCCAGGATGTATTAGTACAAACATTACACGCATAAAATCAGGTTATGTACATACCTTTACACAAACCGAGCTCCAGGATGTATTAGTACAAACATTACACGCATAAAATCAGGTTATGTACATACCTTTACACAAACCGAGCTCCAGGATGTATTAGTACAAACATTACACGCATAAAATCAGGTTATGTACATACCTTTACACAAACCGAGCTCCAGGATGTATTAGTACAAACATTACACGCATAAAATCAGGTTATGTACATACCTTTACACAAACCAAGCTCCAGGATGTATTAGTACAAACATTACACGCATAAAATCAGGTTATGTACATACCTTTACACAAACCGAGCTCCAGGATGTATTATTACAAACATTACACGCATAAAATCAGGTTATGTACATACCTTTACACAAACTGAACTCTGGGCCATTTTACTACAGACAATAAAACCAGGTAATGTGATATGTTTACACAAACTGTTATGAAGCATGGCTCATAGGGCCTTTCTGCAAGATTCCTCTCTTACCCCCGATACTCAGGGCTGCCAAGTGCTGCTGCCAAGGCCACAACATGTGGCTCACATGCCAGCGTGGTAACCAGACCCTGCCATCGTCCTGCTCCCTCCAGGCTCTCTCTAGGCGCTCACCTACTCTTAAAGGGTTCATGTCAGGAATCCTGATCCAGGCACACAGTGATGAAATCAGGCAATGCTGGTACTTAAGGCCACTTCAGACGCCCCACAGATGCCTCAGCAATGGGTCTCTTGCTATTGCTGAGTGTGATGCTTGTCTTCCTTCTTCCTATCTTTCTAGCCTTGTCTCATCCAGCCTTGCCTTGTCCTGCTGTCTCATCCAGTCTTTTTTGTGTATCATTGCCTCTCCTTGGCCTGATTTTCTGGATCTTGATCTCCTGCCTGGACCTGATCTCCTGCCTGGACCTAACCATGATAGCCAGATGCCTGGACCTGAACTCTTCCTCAGACCTGATCATGATAGCCTGATGCCTGGACCTGATCTCTTCCTCAGACCTGATCATGATAGCCTGACGCCTGGACCTGAACTCTTCCTCAGACCTGATCATGATAGCCTGACGCCTGGCCCTGATCTCTTCCTCAGACCTGATCATGATAGCCTGACACCTGGACCTGATCTCTTCCTCAGACCTGATCATGATAGCCTGACGCCTGGCCCTGATCTCTTCCTCAGACCTGATCATGATAGCCTGACGCCTGGACCTGATCTCTTCCTCAGACCTGATCATGATAGCCTGACGCCTGGACCTGATCTCTTCCTCAGACCTGATCATGATAGCCTGCCTGGACCTGATCTCTTCCTCAGACCTGATCATGATAGCCTGATGCCTGGACTTGAACTCTTCCTCAGACCTGACTATCCTTGTTAGCTGCCTGCCCTGACCTTGGCCTTTCCCTGACTTTATTAGTCTGCTGCCTGCCCTGACCCCTAGTGCAACCGGATTCTTGTTCATCACCCCAGGAATCCACTTGTCCTGCTGGTCATCAGAACCCTAGGGCTAAAACTGTGGGTGAGGTGGCTGGTATAGCTGAAGCTCCAAACCGTCTTGCTACGGGATGCATTCCCCAACTGCCAGTGTAAGCCTCATAGTTTTCCTACAAGGCTCTGTCAAAAATGATGCAGCACAAAGGACTCTAATCCATGCCACTATCAGTTTGTTGAGGCCGTAGGCTTGACAGTCTTGCCTCGGACTTCGGCTATTGTAGGCCTAGCACACCAGCTTCAGCAGTTGCAGGATCAGATGAATACCATGGCTTTGTATCTCCAAGATATGGCTGCCCAGTTTGTCCAGTCTGCCCAGTTTGCACCCATATTCTGGTTTACTACTCCTACTTTTCACCTGCATCCACCATGAAAGTACGATGGAGATCCTGAGAAATGAAGGGGCTTCCTTAATCAGTTTTCAATGTAGTTTGAACTCCAGTTATCTTTGTTCACCACTGATTGAGTCAAGATAACTTTCATTCTATCCTTGCTGGTGGCTCTGCCCTGCTCTGGGCCTCACCCCTCTGGGAAAGATATGACCCACTCTTGGGAAACTTGAACCATTTCTTGCAAGAATTCCAGCAGATCTTTGTCGAGCTTGGTCAGACAACTTCCAAGGCATCTAAACTTTTGCAGATCAGACAAGGTTCTTACTCTGTGGGCACATACGCACTGGATTTCAACACCCTGGCCTCTGTACTTCAGTGGAGCTGTGACAGTCTGATTGTGATCTTCAGGCAAGGGCTGACAGAACAAAGAATGAGTTGTCTACCAGAGATCTGCCTGAGACAATGGAGGGAATAATCAGCCTAGTCATACATCTAAACCTAAGTTTTCAGGAAAGAGCCCTGAAGAGGTGTTCAGCTCACTGCCCTGTCTCCATTACCCTAAAGATCCAGTGCCCAGTGACCACCAGATCACCTCCTGAGCCAGGACTGGCATCAGTAGAGGTCATGTACGTTGACCGATTCAAGCTATCTGCAGAGGAGAAGCAAAGGTGCCTCAATCTCAACCTGTGCCTATATTGTGCTGCATATGGGCACTTTACTAGTTGCTGTCCGAATAAGCTGGGAAACTCAAGGACCTAGACCCGGTGGGAGAGGCCATGCTAGATCATCACTGCACCTCCCCACAACTCTTAGTACCAGTACGTCTCTCTGTGGGGGACATTTTTGTAGATGTTCTTTCCTTCGTGGATACTGTCACAGGAGACAACTTTGTCCATGAGGCTTTAGTCCATCAGTACAAGAAACCAAAATTTCTTTGGATATTTCACTCTCGGTCTTATCTATATAGGAGAACCTTTGCCTGGACATGTTGCGAGAGTCACTACACTCCTCACTATGCAAACAAGGATTCTGTATAAAGAACAAATCAGTTTTTATGGCTTTCCTAAAGCAGCCAATGCAGTCATCTTGGGCCCATTGTGATTTATATCTCATCAACCCTACATTGATTGGGCCACATTACAGATCGCCAAGTGGAGGTTTAGCTGTCATGAACATTACCTTACCAAAGATTCACCTGTAGTGCCCATAGATCAGATAATTACCGTATATACTCATGCATAAGTTGAGAAATTTATGCCAGAAATTTTTTGATTTGGGGTGGGCCATTTTGGTCCTTCCTCAGATCAGAAATTTTTTGTTGTCAAATTTTATTTAAAAAAAAACCCCAAAACCCACTCAAACCATTCAAATTTCATTAAATATAAAGCCCCCAGCCATTTTGTCCCCTCAAGACTCACCCAAAGTCCCTGGTGCTCCGGTGGGGGGATCAGGAGCAATCAGAATTTATTTTTATCAAAATGTTGTTTAATAAAAAAACACCCCAAAACCCACCCCGATCCTTTAAATTTCATTCAATATAACCCCCCCCCCACACCCAACCCCCCAAGACTCACCCAAATTCCCTGGTGCTCCAGCGGGGGGGTGGGGGGAGCCAGAAGCGATCACCCACTCCCAGGCCGCTGGCTGACAGTAATCAAAATGGTGAGGTGGTCCTTTGCCCTTACCATGTGACAGGGCTACCGGTGCCATTGGCCAGCCCCTGTCACATGGTAAGGGCAAAGGGACAGAGGCATAGTTCCCCTTGCTGCAGATCTCAAAGGGTGGAATCTTTCTAAGGGGGTGAAGGCAGTCCTTCCTGGCCCAGGCAGTGGAGTGCTTCTCCCCGTGTGTGAGCGTGTCTCTATCCATTCTCTTTCCGTACTGACAAGAGGAACAAATCAGCTGGACTCTGGGTGCTCAAAATAAATATTACTGATCCTTCAAACAAGTTAATCAATGTCCTATCCCATGTTAGATGTGTATATTCACAAGTGAATATCTTATAATGTTCTGTATTTCTCTGAGCAAGTGTTCTGTCTCTCTGCTTCCCGGGATGGAGCTTATCACTTCTTCTCTCATTGCATAAACTGTCCCAGTGGGCTAAGGAAATCCTGCTTGTAATCAGGCCTGATGCCACTGGGTGTGCAAACCGTGGAATTGCACAGGGCAGCACACCGGGCAGGGCAGTATCGGGAGCAGGAAGAAGCCCGTGCTGCCATTGGTGGACCTGATCCTACCGGCGATGGAAAAAAAGGAGGCCCGTGCTACCACTGGTAGACCCAATCCCACCAGCGGTGGAAGAAGAAGGTCCATGGTGCCACTGGTGGACCCAATCCCACCAACAGCAGAAGAGAAGACCCATGGTGAACCCGATCCCACCGGTGGTGGAAGAAAAGGCCCCTGGTGCAGTCAGTGGACCCAATCCCCCCAGCGGCGAAAGAAGAGGAGGCTACAGCAGAGGAAGCCCATCAGCAGCTCCTCTTCTGGTACTGGCCCGTGATATTGAACACTCGTGGTGCTACAACATCCCGTATTCTTACGAGATGAGAATACAGAAAGAGCTAGCACCACAAGTGTTGAATTACCTTGGTGCCAGCACAGGAAGAGGAGCTGCAGAAGGGCTGCTCTCCAAAAAATAAAAGGTATAGGCAGGCAGCTGCAGTGGAGGAGGAATGAATGTGTGTGAGTGAATGGGAAGCTGCCTGGAATGAATGGGTGTGTAAATGGGAAGCTGCTTGGGATGAGTGGGCATGTGAATGGGAGGCTACCTATGATGGATGTGTGTGTGTGGGTGTGTGTAGGTGAATGGGAGGCTGTCTGGGATGTGTGTGTGTGTGTGTGTGTGTGTGTGTGTGTGTGTGTGTGTGTGTGTGTATAAGAGAGGAGAAAGTTTGTGCATCCCACTTCTATTACTGCTCGACAATCCCAGGGTGACTGGAAATCAAAAGTTCCCACGTATGGAGAGCGTGAATTTTTAAAATCCTTTTTTAGTTTTATTTCTTGGGTGTTATTTGCTGTGTCTGGTGTTTTGAACTATTTTATTCATGTTTGGGGCATTTATAAAAACTTGCACATGAGTTTTTAATTATTTGATCTTTTAGACACTGACTTTTTTGAAATAATATTATTCATTTTTTAGTATTATGATTATGTATTTATTTTACTTCTTGATGTTATTGTTTGATGTTTAACGAATGATGATGGTTCTGGATTTTCATTGTTGCACTGCATAGTGTGTCTGGCTTCTTGCGGTTTCTGGTTCAGTTTTTGTCTGTGCCTTTGTGTTTCTACTTTATGGTTGCTGTATGCTGGATTAGGTGAGGATCTGTTTATGTTCTGCGTGTGTGACTGAGGTGAGGCATTCTCCTAATAGGAAGTGTATTCGTGTTTTAGGGCTTTCAGAGGGTCAAGCCCAAAGCCATCACACATCACAATAGGCCTAATACCAGATGAGTTCCCAGTGTCTTTTTGCAGGGATTTCTGGTTGGATCACAACAGTGCATGTAAATATAATGTAAGGGATATTTTTACCTCAGAATACAGTACTTTGATACTTTTCATGTAAATATAAATGCATAACTCTTAGCTGTGTGTGTGTGTGGAGTGGGGCGGGGGGCGTTGTGCAATGCTGTAAGGGTCACCGGGGGCACCTACTACCCTTGCAGCAGCCATTGGTACGTGGGGAGGGGGGGGGGGGTGTCTGTTTTAAAGTTTCTATCGCTGAAGGGAGCTGGGCTTGTTTTTTTTTGTGATCCTAGGACAGAGAATGAATAAACGTGGGGAAAAAGGGAGGGGGGGAAAGGAAGCACAGTAATTGCTCACTCAGGGCTGCAAAAAGCTAGCACCGGCCCTGCTGGTAAGGAATCCCCCGAATCCCGGAGAAATCCTACCTGAGTACAGATGCTCAGTCTCCTTCAGCCAGCCTGTGCCCTGGCCCCTTAGGGTGGAGATACAACGGGGGGTCTCCAGAGTTATTTCCCCTTTTCTCTTCAAGCCCCCGATGTGACCTGTCAGGGGGAGAGATCTCGGGATGTTGGACAGGAATCTTGCTTTCCAGCCCAGCCTCCCAGTGACGAACGGAGGAAGAAAACCTCCTCACGAATCAGAAAGAGGAAACACTTCTTCAAGCCCCAAAACCAGCCCTGTTGTGATATTATCACTGATCTCGCCTCTTCTCTGACCTAGAAGGGTGACTCTCAGGTCTCCCCGGCCCTGACCTTCACATCCGGCTGAATGGTCTTCAGCAAAAGATCCAAGGTGTCAAAGCAGTCAAACGTTACAAAATTAGCTAAATTTAAAACTGTCTCTCTCTCATAAGAGTCAGATACTTACAGGCAAGGACAGCATGGGTGGGGTAAGAAGGCCTCACTCCACACCAGGGGGACAAAAAACAGCTCCTTACTCCTCAAAACTTAAATTACACTTCCTCCTAACATAGCCCCCTCCCCCCCAGGTAGCCTGAGACCACCAATCCTAGCCAGACTGAAAGGAAGGTGCTGGGTAAGAATGGTTTCCCTTCTATGCTGGAATTCTATGGGTAGGGATCTAGGACAATCTATTGGCTGACCAGGGGTTTGCAACAATTACTACAGTATTTTACACACATAAAACCAGGTTACATGCCTATGATTACACAAACTGCACGTAGTTTAGTAAATACATTTACACACATAACATTGTTATGGCCTCTGCTGTGATGCAGCCTCCCCTCCACCAGAGCAGAATCTACAGACTGGCCAAACTCCTCCCTCTTGCTTGCACCACACCCAGACTCCAACCTTACTTAAACTTGTCTGAACCTTGCTTTGATACCTTGTCATTGAGCCTACTCGACCCACTGCTTGTCCCTGTCCTACCTTGGACTGCGCTTTGTCATCTGGGCCTTCCTGTTTGTCTAACCTTATCTTGTGTCCTTCTCAGGCCTCTTAATCTACCCTTGATCTGTGGCCTTTCAGGACTTCTGTAGCTAGTCTTTTTCTCCCTTTGTGGCCATACGGCCTTCTGCTATCCACCTTGCCCTGTGGCCTTAGGGCCTTCTGGTTTCTTCCTTGCTTTGCTACCTGTCTCAGCCTGTTCCTGAACTCTGAGCTATCCAAGCCTTGCCTGCCCTGTGGCCTCTCTAGATCTCTTTCTGTTCATGCCTTTCCAGTTGTCCTGTACTGCCGCCTTCGGGCTTTATGTTCCATTTCCCTGTCACCCTTTCTTCTCTGTTTTGTTCATTCTTAGTCTGTTCCAGTCTTACCTGCACCCTGTTCCAGTGTCCCAGTCTTACATGCACCCTGTTCCTGAGTTCCACGCTTACCTGCACCCTCTTCCAGAATTCTATGCTCACCTGCTCTCTGTTGCAGACGTCTGGCCTTGGTTCTAAGCTCACCTGCATCCAGTTCACGTTCTGCTTTGGTTCAAACATTATCTGTGCTCCATTCCAGTCCCAACCTTGGTTAAAGTCTACCCAACCTTCAACTCCAGCCTCTGTCTAAAATCTGCCAGTCACCAAGACCTGCGGTGGAGGTGGCTGGTATAGGCGGAAGATTCCCTAGCTTAGTCTCTGTCGGTCCTGTAGTCCTGGACTGCTCCTGTGGGGGTTCACCAGCTCAGCCGAACCCTCAGCCACAACAAAAACCAGGTTATATGCCTACGTTTATACCAACTGAGCCCCAGACTATTTTAGCACAGACATTTCACACACATAACAGCAGTTTACACAAACTGCACTTAGTTTAGTAAATACATTTACACATAAAATTGTTACAGTTCCAGCTGCATGCAGCCTCCCCTCCACCTGGGGACTACACTGAGCAGACTCTACAGGCTGGCCAAGCCACTCCCTCTTTCTTGTACCAAACCCAGTCTCCAACCTTTCTAAACCTGTGAGAGCTCTGAAAGGAGAGGATCACCTTGCTGGTGCCTGAAAGGAATCAGTAAGTTTTTGCTTGGGAAATTTTATTTTTTAAAAGAATAGGGACAAAATTAAATATTTGGGAATATTATTTAGTGTGTTTATGTGTTAGTGCTTTTAATAGTCAGTAAGGCAAGGAATAAACTGAAGTTAGACTGTCTTTTTAAATAGTCAGTCAGTAAGGCAGCTAATAAGCAGAAGTTAGTGTGTTTGTATATTAAAAAAAAAATAAAAGTAGTCAGCAGCTGTATTCTACACATTAAGAAAGGTGGAAAGAAGGTAAAATGACCACTGGCATGGTTAAAAAGTGAGGAGAAAGAAGCTATTTTAGCCAAAAGATCATCATTCAAAAATTGGAAGAAGGATCCAACAGAAGAAATTAGGATAATGCATAAGGTTTGCCAAGTTAAATGTAAGACATTGATAAGACAGGCTAAGAGAGAATTTGAAAAGAAGTTGGCCGTAGAGACAAAAACTCACAGTAAAAACTTTTTAAAATATATCCAAAGCAGAAAGCCTATGAGGGAGACAGTTGGATTGTTAGAAGATCAAGGGGTTAAAGGGGCAATTAGGGAACATAAGGCCATTGCGGAAAAATTAAATAATTTTTTTGCTTCAGTGTTTACTGAAGAGGATGTTTTGTTAAGTATCGAAGTAATCAATATGTATACTATGAGCCTGAACAGCTCAGAGCCTTCTTGATGTCTCACTCCCAAAAAGCTCAAACTATAGTATCGGCTTAAATTAAGTTATGGTGGTAGCACTGCTAAATGATTAGCTTTTTCTTTAAAGATGATGTTTACCTTTTAAAAATGCTCTAATTTAGCTCCCATATTCCTATAATTGTTGATGTTGTATATGGTAAATTTTCCATATGATTATTACTTTGTTTTGATTAGGGATGTGAATCGTTTTTTGACGATTTAAAAAAATCGTCAGATATTTTTTAAATCGTCAAAAATCGTTAGAGTCGCGATACAATAGAAATTCCCCCAATTTATCGTGAAAAATCGTAAATCGGGGGAGGGGGGAGGGCGGGAAAACTGGCACACCAAAACAACCCCTAAACCCACCCCGACCCTTTAAAACAAATCCCCCATCCTCCCGAACCCCCCCAAAATGTTTTAAATTACCTGGTGGTCCAGTGAGGGGGTCCCGGCATGATCTCCCACTCTCGGGCCATCGGCGCCATTTTGGCTGCCACTAATATAAATGGCGCCGATGGCCCGATAAAAAAAAAAAACCCACCCGACCCTTTAAAATGACCCCTTAGCCTCCCCCACCCTCCTGACACCCCCCCCCCCCAAAAAAAAAAACTTTTAAAATTACCTAGTGGTCCAGCGGGAGCGCGGGGAGCAATCTCCCGCTCTCAGGCCATCGGCGCCATTCCTTTGCCCTTATCATGTGACAGGGCAAAGGTAGTGCCGGCGCCATTTTGAATATTGGCAATACGGCCTGAGTGCAGGAGATCGCTCCCGCCCCCCCCCCCTCCGCTGGACCTCCAGGGACTTTTGGCCAGCTTGGGGGGGCCTCCTGACCCCCATAAGACTTTCCAAAAGTCCAGCGGGGGTCCGGGAGCGATCTCCTGCACTCGGGCCGTATTGCCAGTATTCAAAATGGCGCCGGCACTACCTTTGCCCTGTCACATGGTAAGGGCAAAGGGCCATCGGCGCCATTTTTATTAACGCAGCCGATGGCCTGAGAGCGGGAGATCGCTCCCTGTGCTCCCGCTGGACCACCAGGTAATTTTAAAACCTTTCTGGGGGGTTTGGGAGGGTGGGGGAGGGTTTTTTTTATTATCGGATCGGGCGCAGCCGATAATGAGAACTCAAATCGGGCTGGGCGATAAAAATTTTAAGATTTGGATCGGAACCGATCAGGTTCTGGTTCCGATTCACATCTCTAGTTTTGATGAGGTTAGTTATATTCTCTGTATCAACATCTTTTTTTTTCAGTACAAGAGTTGTTCTTGGGTAATTTCAAGAAACTTGAAAATAAAAAATTGAGAAAAAAAAAAGCAAATCCTCAGACTGGGCAGAAGTCTCCTGGTGATCAGGAGTTTGTTTCTCACCCTGGGGTCTCCCTATAAAGTGACTTTGCTATTCTGTCACCTTCCTGGGAGAATTTCTTCCCTCAACTCACTGATCTCTTTCTTTCATTTAGGCTGCTAATGGACCTGTGTTCATGGACCTGTGCTCATGGACCTGTGTTCAGGTAAGCCTAAATTTTAGCTCCTGATAAATATTCACATTAATTTGAGCGAGATATAAGTTTGTGTTTCTTTCTCTCCTGTCAACAATTTCACTGAAAAATGCCCTGTAAAAACCAAACCTCCTGAATTTACAAATTACAAACACTTGTATTCCTTTCAATATTTATGTGGGGAAATAGCAAATAAGGGCAGATAAGGATCAATGCCCATACCCCCCCTTGGCTGTCCTATTCAGATTTTACTTCTCAGATTTTCTTCCACTTTGATTACATGAGCACAAATCTTATGACTCACAAACCGTCTATGGCTGTCTATCTTCAATCATTACCTCAGGAAGTGGCAGTTATTACCCTTATCAGTAACAAGGGGGTAACCTGCAGAGAGTGGAAGTTACTACCCCTATCAGTAAAATAAGAACATAAGAAATTGCCATGCTGGGTCAGACCAAGGGTCCATCAAGCACAGCATCCTGTTTCCAACAGTGGCCAATCCAGGCCATAAGAACCTGGCAATTACCCAACATTAAGAAGATCCCATGCTACTGATGCAATTAATAGCAGTGGCTATTCCCTAAGTAAACTTGATTAATAGCAGTTAATGGACTTCTCCTTCAAGAACTTATCCAAACCTTTTTTAAACACAGCTACACTAACTGCACTAACCACTAGGGATGTGAATCGTTTTTCGACGATTAAAATTATCGTCCGATAATTTTAATATCGTCTTAAACCGTTATGGAACACAATACAATAGAGATTCTAACGATTTATCGTTATAAATCGTTAGAATCGTGAGCCGGCACACTAAAACCCCCTAAAACCCACCCCCGACCCTTTAAATTAAATCCCCCACCCTCCCGAACCCCCCCCAAATGACTTAAATAACCTGGGTGTCCAGCGGCGGTCCGGAACGGCAGCGGTCCGGAACGGGCTCCTGCTCCTGAATCTTGTTGTCTTCAACCGGCGCCATTTTCCAAAATGGCGCCGAAAAATGGCGGCGGCCATAGAGCAACACGATTCCACGGCAGGAGGTCCTTCCGGACCCCCTCTGGACTTTTGGCAAGTCTTGTGGGGGTCAGGAGGCCCCCCCAAGCTGGCCAAAAGTTCCTGGAGGTCCAGCGGGGGTCAGGGAGCGATTTCCCGCCGCGAATCGTTTTCCATACGGAAAATGGCGCCGGCAGGAGATCGACTGCAGGAGGTCGTTCAGCGAGGGTTCGTGCTTTGAGTGAAAATGAATTTTCTCCGATTAGTCCAGCCTGCCGAGATCAATAAGGGAATCCAGGGATGAAGGTAGTTCTTGGGCTGCCAGCTCATCCTTGATACGAAGGCTCAATCCCTCGAGGAAGATGGCTCTAAGGCAATCCAGGTCCCAGTGTAGTTCCCAGGACAAGGTTCAGAACTCGATCATGCAGTCCACCAGGGACCTAGTGCCCTGCCTGAGGTGCAGGAGCGTGGAACCAGACGCAGATTGTCTGCCCGGGTCATCAAAGACAGACTGAGATAGAGCAACAAACCTGGGCAGGTCTCGGTGGATAGGGTCCGCAGGCTACCAGAGGAGTGAGGACCAGGCCAAGGCCTTACCATCCTGGAGAGAGAAAATGTAGGTAGTCTTGGGGACCACGTCAGGAAAATAGGGAGGCTGAAGGCAGAAGTGCTTATTACATTGGTTCAGAAAACGCTGGCACAGCAGGTGCTTTCCAGAAAAGCGTGAAGGCACTGAAAGTGGAACGGTCAGTCGTGGAACTGACATGGGAGCAAAGAGGTTGGACTTAGGAATCGGCGGAGTTACCACCAAGGTGGCGTCTAGACGCACGTTAAGGTTCTCCACTGCTGCCGCAAGGTTCCCCAGGATCTTTTGTTGTTCAATGATCTTCTGTACCAGACCAGGAATGTCCAGACTAGGAATGTCCAGTACAGCTGAGACCTCTGCCGGGTCCATGGACTTGTCAATCTGTTATGATTTGTGGACCCTTGCCCTGAGGTGGGGTTGGCAGTATCTGTGGGGTTGAGCCCCGTAGGTCCCCACTGTCGGGAGGCGAGGCTAGCCAGGAGCAGAGGCAAACAGGGCCTTCGCCAGTACCAGCTCTCGTTCCCCGCAGGTTTAGTCATTGGGTGCCGGGGCCAGCTGGTCTTAGGAGGGCCTCTGTGTAATTAGTCCCAGGGGAGACAGGCAGCTGGAGACAGGGTGTATCATAGAGTACAGATTCCGTCCAAGGTCGAGAGTCTCTCCAGGAGGGAGAGAGAGAAGGCCTCATGCGAAGAGGTGCTACCACAGTTCCTGAGTTAGTAGAACAGGAGCATAGGGGGTAGGACCTGCAGGAAGGAAGTGCAGGAGCAGAGGCCTGAGTAATAGTATGTTGAAGCAAGCCCTGAGGGACATCCCGCAGAGCCGGGACACCAAGACACAGTCCTGTAGTGTAAAGGTGCAGGGCCAAGCCCTGAGCGGGAGTGTAGAGACATCGTCTCGTGATGTAGAAGCTGTGACCCAGACTGAGCGCCGAAGCAGGGTGTCACGATGTACAGCGCTGAGCCAGTTCCTGAGGAGAGGAAGCACTGAGACAGGTCGCAGATGTAGAAGCACTTAGCCAGAACTCGAGGAGCAGGCGCTGAGGCAGAGTCCCAGATGAAGAAGCGCTAGCCAGGTCCCAAGAAAAGGAGCAACGAGGCAAGGTCCCAGGTAGAAAAGAGCTAAGCCAGGACCCCGAGGAGCAGAGCACTGAGAAGGATTCCAATGAGACGAGAAGGGATCCGTAGAGCAGGAACAATGGGTCCGGAGAACTAGAGCGAGCACCAGTTAGGAACCAGGGAACTCATTGCCAAGTCAGTTAGTGGTGGCAAGAAGTAGTCCTTAAATACCCCTGGCTGGTGATGTCATCAGCCGGGGACGAGCCTGAAGTTCCTGCGCCTAGAGAGGCCCAGGATCGGAACACTGCTATTAATTGAATCAGTAGCACGGGATCTTCTTAGTGTTTGGGTAATTGCCAGGTTCTTGTGGCCTGGTTTGGCCTCTGTTGGAAACAGGATGCTGGGCTTGATGGACCCTTGTTCTGACCCAGCATGGCAATTTCTTATGTTCTTATGTTCTTAACATGGTCGGTGGCGTTCAAGCCACCATGTGTAGCACAGGGAGCCAGGAGGAATGCGGCAGCAGTGAGCGGCTGCCACCGCGAGAGCACCGGGTATCCTGCAGTGAGTGGCGGTTACTGCCCTTAAGAGAAGCATGAGGTAAACTGCACAAAGCAATTTTACTAACTTTAATGGAAACATTTGGCAACCTACACGGAGTGGCAAATAATATGCTTAAGAAATACATGGGGGTAACCTGCATGGAGCAGCAGTTATTACCGTTAACAGAAAAATGGGCATAGCCTGCACGGATTTATTTATTTATTTATATTTATTATTTATTTTAGGTTTTTTTATACCGGCATTCATGAACTTGTTCACATCATGTCGGTTTACAGAAAACAGGGGTGCGAATAATACAACCAAAAAACATAAATAACGTGATGAAGAGAAGCAGTTACAATTAACAAGGGCTAATGAACTGGGAATGTAAGAAATAGAAAGAGATAGAGGAGGTTAATTATATACAAATGTACAATATAAATATGGATTGGCAGTTGCTACCCTTAATAGTAACATGAGGATAACCTGCATGGAACTTAATAACTTTAACAGAAACACAAGGGTAATCTGCATGGAACAGCATTTACTACTTTTTAAAGAAACATGGGGTAAACCTCAGGGAATGGCAATTACTACCCTTATTAGAAATATGGGAATAACCTGCAGAGATCGGCAGTTAATACCTGTAACAGAAACATGAGGGTAACCCTCACCCAGCAACAGTTATTACCTTTAACAGAAGCATTGGCCTAACCTGCAAGGCATGGAAGTTACTACCCTTAACAGAAACATGAGTCTAACCCTCACCCAGCAACAGTTACTACCCTTAACAGAAGACATGGTTATAACCTGCATGGAGTGGCATTTACTACCTTTAACAGTAACAAGGGGTACACTCTTTAGGGCAGGGATGAGGACCAGGCCTGAGAACTTGGCCTCCAGACCCAGTCATCTCTTCAGGCCTGGACCCAGGCTCTGACCTATGCCAAGTATCCAAGCGTTCAGATCTTGCCTAGCCATTAAATATCCAACAGATCAGCTAAGTGATACTACCCTAGGGTGGGGCTCAGAACATGGCCTCGTCCCCAGCTTCATCCAGGTCCTCGGCCAAGACTTCAACATTGTGCTCAACTTAGGCAACAGCCTCTGCTTTTGATCTCTGCCTATGTGCTAGGCAATGCTCTGGTCTTTGACCTCGGCCTAGGCGTAAAACATTCCTTTCAAATAATGCAACAAGTAAGGTATGTTTAATTTGAGGGTCCCCGATTTGATTTGGGTTCATATTAAATAAATACGTTGCCCTTGCACATTTCATTTTTTAAATTTGTTTGAAATGAATGTTTATCTCTAGTGCATACATTTACACATATAAAATCAGGTGATGTGCATATATTACCATATACAGAGCCCCAGGCTCTCAAGTACATCACGTTAGTGCCGTGTATAATAGAATATAATTTTGTGGATTGTTCCAGCTCATATCTGACTCCCATGGTTCCTCCAAGGATGAAATAAATACACGAGGAAACTCCAAAATCTGAGACTGGGGCCTACTTTCTGTATGTTTCTGAGATCTTTCACCACACTTTCTTTAAAAATAATATTACAATCTTTACTATATTGAGTAATACTACCAAGCACTGTTACCGTGTTATTTTAACAATACGCAAAGGCTCGGAGGTGCAGCAAACCAATATCTATATGGAAGAAATATACACCCTCAACTGTCTATGCAGAAAAACATTTCTAATGATTTTATCATTTTTATAATAATCATTTGGAAAGTTTTCCTGCATACACAGGTGAGGGTTGTATATTTTTTTCATATACCACGTTATTCTACTACAGGTTTCCATTGGTAAATGTGCTGGAGATTTCTTTATCATTCCACAATAAAATTCTAATACAGAATTAGTATAATTGGGTGAATTGTTCCAGCTCCTATCTGAACTCCCATGGTTCCTCCACCATGCCCAAGGGCCACATGAATACACGTCAAAGCTCCAAAATCTGGCAAGGGGGCAAGATGGCCGCCGTCTATCAGGGCAGCGGAGGACGCTCGAGAAGAGGTTCCCTTTTCTTCTTGAAGTTTTACCTCAAAATGCCCCATACAAAAAGAAAAGGAAGGCTGAGAGGGCTAGAGGATAACTCACCCCTGGTTGATCCTTCCCAACCTCAAATTGAGGGATTCTTCACTGGTGCAACAGCCTTGACGCCGGAGAGCCAGGTCGCTGGAGCCGTGACGCAGGAGCAAACATCCCCCTTCCTGACCGACGACATCTCATTGAGCCCCGGAGAGCCGAGAAGGCCTGCTCATCCGGGCAACATCAGAGATACAGCTCCTAGTGATCGGGGTGTGGCGGAAACTCCTCTAACGGTAGTTCAGAGTGATGTGGTAGCCATTGTTCCAGCAGGAAGTTCCGGAGCGGTCCAAGAACTGACAGGAGCAACAGGTATGCAACCGGGAACATCTTTGGAGTAGAGAAGCCTGGATTCCTCTATTGAGAACCAACAGGAGCTAAGATTCCCCCGACAAGGAATTGTACAGAGTGTGTGCGATAGGTTTGAAGCTGGAGGGAGCCAATTGAGAGCTCTGACAACTGGTTTACAAATATCAACGCTAAAAGATGGACCTCTGAAAGGAATTTGGACTGCCTTGAAATCCATTGAGAAATCTATTAAGATGCTTTCACAGGTAACATTGGATATAAAAGATCAAACTGTAATGAATTATAATTTAATAACAACATAATAAACAGTATGAAGAATTGGATAAAAGGGTAAAATCAACTGAGAATATACAACAGAAATTAATAATATCTGAGAAGATTGCAAATAAAAGGTTGGAGGGGTTGGAAAATTCAATGAGAGCTCATAATTTGAGAGTGCTCAATTTTCCTGTGATTCGCCAGATTTCCCTCCTAGAGCTAATTAAATTGTATTTCCATCAAGTTTTGCAAATTCCAGAGTCTGCTACTTCACTTTTAGTAAAAGCTTATTATTTACAACAAAATACACCAGCCGAGGAACAAGGTCCGGAGGTACCTCAGTCATCTTACTTGGATTTGACTAATTTCCTAGAAACTTCCAGTGGGACAGAAATAAATACAAGGAAACCTTTACTTATAACTTGGTTTTCTTTCAGAACGAAACCATGTTCTTAGGTTGTTTTTTAGGAATAGAAAATTGCTTTTTTATGGTCGCCCTCTATGGATGTACCCTGACGTGATTAAAGTCACACAGGTAAGGAGGGAGCCAAGATGGCCGCCCGAGGTGAGCGGGTGAAGGCTGCTGTCCCCTTATAATTTGAAATTTTGCCTGAACAAATGCCTCACACAAAAAGAAAAGCTCGTGTGAGAGAATTCCCCTCGATATCGGGAATGGATCCACGACAGCCAGGGATAGAGGCCGCCTTCTCCAGAACGCCGACAACATCGCTCGGAGGAGGGGCAGCTGGGGACGGCAGGGAGCAGCTGCCGAGCCCCCTTGCCCACGAGATATCTTTGAGCCCGGGTGCTCCAACGATTCCGGACCCCCCATCAGTGGTGGAAGTATGCAGCCTTTCCCTGCGAGGGGTTGAAACGGACACCTCCACGAAGATCCCCGACTCACAGAGAGGAGCGGAGGGTTTAACCGCTACCTCGGAGAACCTGCTGGACTCAGGTTCCAGGAGCCGGGGCCAATCAGCACAAAAACGCTGGGAGCATCAGGGTGAAGGCCTTGACGAGGTAGGATCAGAGAATGATGATATTCCTGTTATTTGTTCTACTCCCAATGCTACATCATCGTTTCAAGAAATAAGGAACATGTTGATTTCTATGCATTGTCCTATAAACACATTAACTAAGACTGTGCAAGAGGGTCTAGATAAAGCAAAGAAAATGGAAGAAAACATGGAGTCTGTAGAAAAACATCTAAATACAATGGAAGAGAAGCTGAATGGTCTGGAGAAGGTTCAAATAAATCTAATAAAATCAGAAGGAATATATGAAAATAAGCTGGAGATAATTGAAAATCAGATGAAGAGGGCAAATCTCAGGGGACTGAATTTTCCTAAAATAAAGATGTTGTCAGCAATTGACATGTTTAAGAATTACCTTTTAAATAATTTGAAGTAACCTGAAAATACCTTTCCAGCTATCTCAAAAGTCTATTATTTATCCCAGCAAACTTTCTTAGAAAATAATGCTTTAGAACAAGAAGACCAAATAGACACACATCTGAACCTGACAGACTTTCTTGAAAAGTCTCAAGAAATGGACATTAGTTCAAGATCAACTTTATTCGTCCAATTCGTATTTGCTTCAGAAAGAGAGATGCAGTTTTAAGATCTTACTTTAAATATCAAAAAGTCAAGGATTATGGTTTCCCTGTACAAATTTTTCCGGACATTGCTAGAATCACACAGGAAAAAAGAAAAAAAGTTCATAGCAATGAGGGACGAAGTAATTACTAGAGGGGCAAAATTCATATTGAGATACCCTTGTAAATGTTTACTTTTCCATAATGATGCCAGATATGTATTTGTCACTCCCGAACAGTTATGTCAATATTTAGATACGCATTCTCAGTCCTAATAATCCTAGTCAGTGGTGTTGGACAAGATAAGTTGGTAGACTCCCTCCTGGCTACTGATTCTGTTTAATTTTTGTTCTTGCTTAAAATCTGCTCAATATTCCATTGGCTCCACTATTACTTAAATTATGTTCAATGTGGGATGAATCATTAGTTAAATTCATATCCTTATAATTAGCAAGGTTTATATAGAATTCTATACTATAAACACTGTAAAATTGATGTATTTTCCTTGTATAACCACATTGTATGAATGTTCTTTATTTTGTTAAAAATGGCAATAAAAATAAAATTTAAAAAAAAAAGTCACACAGGTAATGCGTAAAGAATTTCTCACGATGAGACCGGAGGTTCTCGAGCTAGGGGCAACATACATCTTAAAATATCCTTGTAAATGTTTTGTTAAGTATCGAGGTAATCAATATGTATACAGCTCAGAGCCTTCTTGAGGTCTCACTCCCAAAAAGCTCAAACTATAGTATCGGCTTAAATGAAGTTATAGTGGTAGCACTGCTAAATGATTAACTTTTTCTTTAAAGATGATGTTTACCTTTTCAAAATGCTCTAATTTAGCTCCCATATTCCTATAATTGTTGATGTTGTATATGGTAAATTTTCCTTATGATTATTACTTAGTTTTGATGAGGTTAGTTATATTCTCTGTATCAACATCTTTTTTTTTCTGTACAAGAGTTGTTCTTGGGTAATTTCAAGAAACTTGAAAATAAAGAATTGAGAAAAAAAAAAAAAGCTCCAAAATCTGATTCTGGGACCTACGTTAGCACAGCTTATTTAAAATTAATATTACAATTTGCTATGTATCTATTACATGGATTAAAGCACCAAAGACTCTTACCAAGATATTCTAAGACAGGTTTTCATAGCTAAATGTGCAGTACATTTCTCTTCCTTATATTTCACATCCCACAATAAAATGCTAAAACAGAATGGGGCCCAGAATCCCAAGGATGATGATGGGAAAACCAGGAGAGGGTGAGAGCGTCTGCTGTGGATCTTGGGGGTTTTTACTTCTGATCCTCAGATCTGGGTCTGATATCTCCTGATGTGGGACGTTACTTTTACATGGAGATCACATCCTGTCATGCACTGTAACACAGATCCCACTGTGACTCTCTCACCCGGAGGCTCTAATCAGGAAGGTTTTAATGCAAAAGCAAATCCTCAGACTGGACAGAAGTCTCCTGGTGATCAGGAGTTTGTTTCTCACCCTGGGGTCTCCCCTATAAAGTGACTTTGCTATTCTGTGACCTTCCCAGGAGAGATTCTCCCTAATCTCACTGCTCTCTTTCTTTCATTTAGAGGAATTTTGGATCTGTGGGTGATCAGGTAAGCCTAAACCTTAGCTCCTGATAAATATTCACATTAATTTGAGCGAGATTTAAATTTGTGTTTCTTTCTCTTCTGTCTGTTGACAATTTCAATGAAAAATGCTCTGTAAAACCAACTTCCTGAAGTTACAGATTATAAACGCTTGTATTCCTTCCAATATTTATGTGGGGAAATAGCAAATGAGGGCAGGTAAGGATCAGTGCCCCCAACCCCCCTTGTCTGTCCTACTGAGATTTTACTTCTCTGATTTTCTTCCACCTTGATCACATGAGCACAAATCTTATGACTCACAAACCGGCTCCGGCTTTCTCTCTCCAATCCTTACCTCAGGAAGTGGCAGTTACTACCCTTAACAGAAACATGGGGGTAACCTGCACGGAGCAGCAGTTACTACCCTTAACAGAAACATGGGAGTATCATGCATAGAGCGGCAGTTACTAACCTTAACAGAAACATGGGGGTAACCTGCACGGAGCAGCAGTTACTACCCTTAACAGAAACATGGGGGTATCCTGCATGGAGCGGCAGTTACTACCCTTAACAGAAACATGGGGGTAACCTGCACGGAGCAGCAGTTACTACACTTAATAGAAGCATGGGGGTATCCTACATGGAGCGGCAGTTACTACCCTTAACAGAAACATGGGGGTAACCTGCACGGAGCAGCAGTTACTACCCTTAACAGAAACATGGGAGTATCCTGCATAGAGCGGCAGTTACTAACCTTAACAGAAACATGGGGGTAACCTGCACGGAGCAGCAGTTACTACCCTTAACAGAAGGCATGGGGTAACCTGCAGGGAGCAGCAGTAATTACCCTTAACAGAAACATGGGGTGACCTGCACAGAGCGGCAGTTACTACCCTTAACAGAAACATGGGGGTAACCTGCATGGAGCAGCAGTTACTACCCTTAACAGAAACATGGGGGTAACATGCACGGAGCAGCAGTTACTTCCCTTAACAGAAACATGGGGCTAACATGCACGGAGCAGCAGTTACTACCCTTAACAGAAACATAGGGGTAACCTCCACGGAGCAGCAGTTACTACCCTTAACAGAAACAAGGGGCTAACATGCACGGAGCGGCAGTTACTACCCTTAACAGAAACATGGGGGTAACCTGCACGGAGCAGCAGTTACTACCCTTAACAGAAACATGGGGGTAACCTGCATGGAGCAGCAGTTACTACCCTTAACAGAAACATGAGGGCAACTTGCATGGAGCAGCAGTTACTTCCCTTAACAGAAACATGGGGCTAACATGCACGGAGCGGCAGTTACTACCCTTAACAGAAACATGGGGGTAACCTGCACGGAGCAGCAGTTACTACCCTTAACAGAAACATGAGGGCAACCTGCATGGAGCAGCAGTTACTTCCCTTAACAGAAACATGGGGCTAACATGCACGGAGCGGCAGTTACTACCCTTAACAGAAACAAGGGGCTAACATGCATGGAGCGGCAGTTACTACCCTTAACAGAAACAAGGGGCTAACATGCACGGAGCGGCAGTTACTACCCTTAACAGAAACATGGGGGTAACCTGCACGGAGCAGCAGTTACTTCCCTTAACAGAAACATGAGGGCAACCTGCATGGAGCAGCAGTTACTTCCCTTAACAGGAACATGGGGCTAACATGCACGGAGCGGCAGTTACTACCCTTAACAGAAACATGGGGGTAACCTGCACGGAGCAGCAGTTACTACCCTTAACAGAAACATGAGGGCAACCTGCATGGAGCAGCAGTTACTACCCTTAACAGAAACAAGGGGCTAGAGATCACGTGGTGTACTGAGGGAGGAGGATGTGATTCCTTCCCTCTCGGCGGCCGATCCCCGGAATCGACCCCCATCTGCATCGCCCGGACCCGGGCGGCACCTTCTTTCACGGCGGTTGTGCTTTCTAATAGATCCCAGTTGTTTGGGTATGCCGACTCGAGCCAGTAAAACAGCTAAAGATAGAGGAAGAGAAGCGCTGTCGGCACCCTCTGATTCCATCATGGCCGCCGCGGCGGGGCCTATGGACCAGATCGCAGCTCCGGCGCTCGCTGAAATAAAGACCGCGGTCATCGAGGCGCTGGGACCCGAGCTTAAGGCTATTTCCTCGGTGGTCGCTGACATTTCGGCTAATTTAAATAAATTTGAGAGCCGCTGCACGGAATTGGAAAGCCGAGTGTCCGACACGCAAGATGGCCTCCACACCTTACAGTCGGAGATGGCGGCGCTGCGAGCTGAAGTCGCTCAGCACACAGCAAAAATCGACGAAAACCGCTCGAGGAGATCGAATTTGCGGTTTGTGGGCCTACCTGAGTCCATTGAGGAACGTGCTCTCCCCTCCATCATTGAAGCCTGGCTGGTGAAGGAGCTCTTCCTGTCTCCCGCGCAGGGTCCGCTCCGCATTGAACGCGCGCACCGCTTGGGAGTGAGGCGGTCTGCGGCGTAGAGGCCTCGCGTGGTGGTGGCCAAGATATTAAATTTCGCCCACAAGCAGGAAATTCTGGCAGCCACACGCCGGGGCCGCACGCTGCAGTATGACAACCTGAAGGTATTAATTTTCCAGGATTTTTCCGCGAACGTGGCCGCACAGCGCAGGGCGATGGCTCCAGTTTGTACACAGTTGCTGGCGCAGGGCTTGAGGGCCTCATTGATCTTTCCTGCTCGTTTGCGGGTGGTCACCGAATCCGGCATGCAGTGGTTTACCTCGCCCCAAGAAGCTCGTTCCCTCCTGCACGTGGCGGGCTCGGTGGCAGAAAATGGGCCTCTGCTTTGCCTCCTTGAGCGTGTGCTGTGCCTTTTTTGTCCACCATGGCTAGATGCACGACGGTGTGGAAAATTGACTTTGCCTACTCTCCGTGGGCCTTATGGCCTTGACTGCAGCTTTGTTGGGGATTGTTCTTGCGTGAGGCTTTTCCTTGTTTTACAGTTATGGAGCCTGGTAATTTTTTCTTCGATAATTTGCAGGGTACAGGCTGGACTGCGGCGCACA
This sequence comes from Rhinatrema bivittatum, assembly GCF_901001135.1. NCBI lineage: Eukaryota > Metazoa > Chordata > Amphibia > Gymnophiona > Rhinatrematidae > Rhinatrema > Rhinatrema bivittatum. Next base: position 827,930,779 of record NC_042615.1, read on the forward strand.
TGGAGTGGAGACTCCATGGGTTCCCGATTTTACAGGACCCGCAGTTTTTTCTTGTGTTCTATTTCATTCCTATGCGACGGGCCATCCTGCAGGACTGAAGCCATGAGCCGGCGGGACTCTTTGGGTTATCACTGGAGTTTTTGTTTGATGGACTGCTCCCGCGTTGGCTATTCCTGGCGGGATCTTTTCCCCTGGATTTTGGATTTCTCTGTTTTTGCTTGCCCTGTTTGCTTCTTGACTTTGCTTTTCCTTCCTTTTTGGGGTTTTTTTTATATACCTTTTTTACTTTATTTTTGGTCTCTTTTGCGGATCCTGTGGCCTGGTTACCCGGGAACTGACCTTGCCTGAGACTCTACATGGACTCTGGACCTATCTGGGTTTATAATTGTTTATATCCCATATATGTCGTGCTGTCTATGATCGCTCATATGTTGTCTAGTCGTCCGAGGTTGCTGGGATTTAGCTTTGGAGGCCTCCTGGTTTTTCACTTGTCTTCTTCCCTTTTCCCCTTTTTTTTGGGTTTTATTCTTTTTATTTTCTTTGATTGTCTGGGCTCATTTTTTGGCTTATGGTAAACAACTTTGTCTTTCCCTTCCTAGGGAGGTGGCAGTTGCGGGATGCAGATGGGGGTGGGTAGGCTAACATGGTAGTGATCTCATGTTTGGGACAGGGTGGTCTCCTCGGTCAGGGGGTTGCGAGGAGAGGGGGGTGGGGGTCAGTTGGGGTTGTTTTGGGTGGGGGGATTTGTTGTAGGCTCCTTGGAGTTCAGTTCACTGTGTATTCTTTGGTTCTTTTTCATTTCAGCGGGATTCACTCAGTCCATGGGTATTGTGCTGGTGAGGGTTCCGGCTGGGAGGGCCCTTGCCAGGGGACAGCTTGGCTGAATCATTTGGGACACTATTCTATGATATATATTGAGTAATCATATGTCTCTTCTAACTTGGAATGTCTGTGGGATAAACTCCCCTATTAAACGGAAAAAAATTCAGACCCTCCTTAAGCGAAAGCGGGCTGGTATAGCCCTCCTCCAGGAAACCCACTTAAATGATAGTGAACATGATAAATTGAGCAGAGTCTGGGGAGGGAGTGTTTACTATGCTTCTGGTACCACGAAATCAGCGGGAGTAGCCATCTGGGTACACCCGCAGATCCCTTTGCAGGTTCAGTCCTCTATTAAAGATCCGAAGGGGAGATACATTATCTTGATAGCTGAGCTACATCAAGTTAAAGTTATTTTCTGTAATTTATATGCTCCCAATACACATAGCCCGAGCTTTTATCAGGACATTTATCGTCTGCTTTTGCCCTATGTGGATGACTGCATAGTAATCGGGGGAGACTTTAACACCATTTGGGATGGCCAGTTGGACCGCTCTTCGCCTTTGGGAGCCCCCCGGGGGGGGTTTGGTCGGGGACCTACTTACTTGGAACAGTCGCTTCAGCTAATGGAAGTGTGGCGCCTCCTACACCCAGGGGGAACGGGATTACACCCACATTTCTTGGGCGCATGGTACGCTGTCCCGTATCGACTATTTTCTACTTAGCTCACGTTGCTTCTCCCGGGTGGGGGCGGTGTCTATTGGAGACATTGTGGTTTCCGACCACGCTCCGGTCTGTCTGGACTTGCAGATTGGGCTTTGTCCTGCTACCGCCCGTCCCTGGCGGTTTCCTTACTATTTGGTTCAGGATGTTAAGTTTCAGGAATATTTGAGGGCCCGCTGGTTAGATTATGCTACTCTGAACGCCCAACATGTGACGGACCCAGTTTTGTTTTGGTACACAGCCAAGACCGTTTTAAGGGGGGATATCATTTCTTATATGGCCCACAGGAGAAAAGTCATTAATCACAGGATCGTGACCCTGTCGGCTCGCTTGCAGAGGGCAAAGTCAGCCTTGACTCGTAGGAACACGCAAGAGGCCAGGGTGCACTTCTTTACGATTCAGGGAGAGCTTAACACACTGCTTCATCAGCGGGCGCGCAAAAGTTATTTATATTATCAGTATAAGCTATATCAACATAGCAATAAAGCTGGCAAATTGCTGGCGAATTTAGTTCAGGCTAATAGAGGGTCTCGATACATACTGGCCGTGCGGGCCCCTGCGGGTGGGATACTGACTGCCACAGAGGCCATATTACATAGATTCCGAGAATTTTATAAGGGACTATACTCTGCTGACCATTGGAATCCTGAGACGTGTGCTCAGTTTTGCGAGCAATTACATCTCCCTCGATTGACTGGTGAGCAGCAGGCGTTTCTAAATCGTCCGGTGACGTTGACAGAAGTGCAAGCGGTCATAGGGGGGGCTAAGGCCCTTAAGGCACCGGGACCGGATGGATACGGGGCGGAGTTTTATAAATGTCTTCGGGATTTGGTGGGCCCTCCGTTGGTTCAGGTGATCGGAGAGCTGGCGGGGAGGGGTTCCTTTCCTGCCCATAGTAATAGAGCACATATTGTTCTTATTCCAAACCGGGTAAAGACCCATTGGCCCCTGAATCATATCGCCCCATTTCCCTTTTAAACTTTGACCAAAAGCTGAATGCCAAAATCCTGGCGGATCGTCTTTCTACAATACTCCCCAGTTTGATAGGTCCGGATCAGGTGGGGTTCGTCCGTAAGCGTTATGGCTCAGCTAATATCCGTAAGGTACTGGCGGCTATGTCCCTGTGTCAGCTGATGGAGGCCCCATTCCTGGCTGTTAGTTTTGACGCTGAAAAGGCTTTTGACAGAGTGGAATGGGACTATCTTTTTTGGATTTTGCAGAGGATGGGTTTCGAGGGTCTGTGCCTTGATATCATTCGGTTATTATATCAGGACCCTGAAGCTGTCATTGTGACTAATGGTTCTTCCTCCGAGCCTTTTGTTATTTCTCGGGGTACGAGGCAGGGGTGTCCCCTTTCCTCCCTTTTATTTATCCTCCAGCTGGAGCCCTTGCTGCTGTACATACAGGCAGCTACGCTGGTGAAGGGGCTGCGCCTTGCCTCTACTGTCTTTAAATACGCCGCTTTTGCGGACGATATTCTGGTATTTTTAACTGACCCCCAGAACTCTCTTCGACCTCTGCTAAAAATGTTTTGGGATTATGGCAGTTTCTCTGGCTTCCAGTTAAACCTGGACAAATCAGAGGCTCTGGCTTATCCAGACACTCTCCTAGCTACCTGGGACGGGGATTTCCCATTAAAGCGGGCGGAGGGGGCATTTCGCTACCTAGGAATTTTGATCCCTCGGGATCTCTCCCGGCTCTATAAACTGAATGTCCTCCCTCTCCTACGACATACTCAAGACCGGTTACGTGGCTGGGCCAGACTGCCGCTTTCTTTGGGGGGCAGAGTCCATCTTTTTAAGATGGTCCTCCTGCCCAAGTGGCTCTATTTGTTTCAGAATCTGCCGTTACAGCTTCGGACCTTGGAGTTGCGACAGTTGGATACGGCTCAACACCGTTTTTATTGGAGGGAGGGCAGGTCACGTATACCATTGGTCTGGATGAGGGAGCGTTGGGGGCGGGGAGGTTTGGGTGTCCCGGACTTGGGCCTCTACAATTTGGCAAGCAATTTGCGGGTAATTAGAGATTGGTTGATGACCACGTCTACGGTTATTTGTATACCTGCGGACTTGGAGCTGGCCGCCTCCACCTCCCTGCACTTTCTTCTACAGGCCCCTGCCTCTTCTATCCCCTCCCACTTAGTACAAAATGTTCTTATTCGGCCCCTGCGAACTTCCTGGGGGCGCCTCACGCGGTTGTTAAAGATTCCGAGGATCTATGCTCTGCTCCTCCCCATTCGGGGAAATCCAGATTTTACCCCTGGTTCCCAAACTGCAGCCTTTCAAAGGTGGGATAAGCGGGGAGTCAACCTATTGGGTCGGGTGTTCACTCCAGAGGGTGTTTTCATGTCTATGTCCGAACTTCGGGCCTGTTATGGCATAGCAACTGGGGACGTTTTTCCCTATTTACAGTTGCAGCACTATATCCGTTCCCTTCCTCCTTCTCTATTGCAGACATCTCATCTCCAGGCGCTGAGGGAGCTGTTGTCTCTCGATAGGGACAGACCGCCCTCCCTGTCTCAGTATTATAAACGCCTCCGATCACTAGTGTCGGTGGACACTTGCAATATTTTGGTTGATAGGTGGAATAGCGACGGGGTCTTTACTGTCAATGTTCATGTTATCAAATCCGGATTTCGGCGGATTTCCCAGCTCTCGATCAATTCCTATTTCCGAGAAATGCAATATAAATTTTTGAGGAGAAGCTTTGTCTCGGCGGAGGGAGCCTTCCATCTACGGATTTCTCCCTCAGCGGTGTGTCCCCGTTGTGGCCATGCCCGAGGTACTTTATCTCATGCTTTTTGGGAGTGTCCTGTTATTCATCACTTTTGGACGCGCGTGGCTCACAACCTAGAGAATTTGATGGATGTGGTACTTCCGATCTCTCCGCTATGGCTTTTATTTGGCTGCATTTCTCCACTACGAATTCGAGGGCTGGGAAATCGCTTACTTATTCAGAAAGCATGTTTGGTGGGGAAGAAAAACATCTTACTTCACTGGCGTGAGGTGTCGCCTCCTACTTACTGGACTTGGCGCAACGGATTTCATCGCATGATGCTGCTTGATGCTGCGACCACGCGGCACACTCCTTCCCAGAGGAAACGCTTTCTAGCCATCTGGGATGTCTATTTGCAGTCGTTACCACAGACGGTGCGTAGTTCCATTATCAACGACTGACTCCATGGACCTTTTGGACTGAGTGACATTGTTGTGTTTCATTCTTATGGACTTATCTGGCTTCCATATGTGATGTATGGGAACTAGGACTGCACGGTTTATTGGCTCCAAGGGGCTGGGGGAGGGGGGGATTGCGAGAAACTGGGGGGTGGGAGGGGGGGTAGGGGCTGGCGGGATTGGGCACTTGTGGGGTTTACGGGCTGTTGGGGTTTTTTTTTTAATGTATTGTACCAATTGATACTTTCTCGGAGGGGGAGGCGAAGTGTCACGTCTCTCTCTCTTCTGTTTGGAATTTGTTATATGACAAAATAATAAAAACCGTTTTCAAGTAAAAAAAACAAACAACAGAAACAAGGGGCTAACATGCACAGAGCAGCAGTTACTACCCTTAACAGAAACATGGGGGTAACCTACACGGAGCAGCAGTTACTACCCTTAACAGAAACATGGGGGTAACCTGCACAGAGCAGCAGTTACTTCCCTTAACAGAAACAAGGGGCTAACATGCACGGAGCAGCAGTTACTTCCCTTAACAGAAACATGGGGCTAACATGCACGGAGCAGCAGTTACTACCCTTAACAGAAACATGGGGGTAACCTCCACGGAGCAGCAGTTACTACCCTTAACAGAAACATGGGGGTAACCTGCACAGAGCAGCAGTTACTACCCTTAACAGAAACATGGGGGTAACCTGCATGGAGCAGCAGTTACTACCCTTAACAGAAACATGGGGGTAACCTGCACGGAGCAGCAGTTACTACCCTTACCAGAAACATGGGGGTAACCTGCACGGAGCAGCAGTTACTACCCTTAACAGAAGGCATGGGGTAACCTGCATGGAGCAGCAGTTACTACCCTTAACAGAAACATGGGGGTAACCTGCACAGAGCAGCAGTTACTGCCCTTAACAGAAGGCATGGGGTAACCTGCATGGAGCAGCAGTTACTGCCCTTAACAGAAACAAGGGACTAACATGCACGGAGCAGCAGTTACTTCCCTTAACAGAAACATGGGGCTAACATGCACGGAGCAGCAGTTACTGCCCTTAACAGAAACATGGGGGTAACCTGCATGGAGCAGCAGTTACTACACTTAACAGAAACATGGGGCTAACATGCACGGAGCAGCAGTTACTACCCTTAACAGAAACATGGGGCTAACATGCACGGAGCAGCAGTTACTTCCCTTAACAGAAACATGGGGCTAACATGCACGGAGCAGCAGTTACTGCCCTTAACAGAAACATGGGGGTAACCTGCATGGAGCGGCAGTTACTACACTTAACAGAAACATGGGGGTAACCTGCATGGAGCGGCAGTTACTTCTCTTAACAGAAAATGGGGGTAACCTGCATGGAGCGGCAGTTACTACCCTTAACAGAAACATGGGGGTAACATGCATGGAGCAGCAGTTACTACCCTTAACAGAAACATGGGGGTAACCTGCATGGAGCGGCAGTTACTTCCCTTAACAGAAACATTGGCGTAACCTGCAAGGAGTGGCAGTTACTTCCGTTTGCAGAAACATGGGGGTGACCTGCAAGGAGCAGCAGTTACTAACCTTAACAGAAATATAATATTTCAATCTGCTATGTCTTTACTATATTGAGTAATACTACCAAGCACTGTTACCGTGTTATTTTAACAATACGCAAAGGCTCAAAGGTGCAGCAAAGCAATATCTCTAAGAGAGAAATATACACCCTCAACTGTCCATGCAGAAAAACGTTTCTAATGATTTTATCATTTTTATAATAATCATTTGGAAAGATTTTCTGCATAGACAGATGAAGGTTGTATATTTCTTTCAAATTCCACGTTATTCTACTACAGGTTTCAATTGGTAAATGTGCTGGAGATTTCTTTCTCATCCCTCAATATAATGCTAAAGCAGAACGGGACCCAGATTCCGAGGGATGACGATAGGAAATCTTGGGGGATTTTACTTCTGATCCTCAGATCTGGGTCCCACTGTGACTCCCTCACCCGGAGGCTCTAATCAGGAAGGATTTAATGCAAAAGCAAATCCTCAGACTGGACAGAAGTCTCCTGGTGATCAGGAGTTTATTTCTCACCCTGGTGTCTCCCCTATAAAGTGACTTTGCTATTCTGTGACCTTCCCAGGAGAGATTCTCCCTAATCTCACTGCTCTCTTTCTTTTATTTAGGGTGCTTATGGACATGCAAGTGGTGTGGTAAGCCTAAACTTTACCTCCTGCTAATTATTGACATTAATTGTTACAAGGTTTGAATTTCTCTTACTGTCTCAGAAAGTTCCTTTTTCTATCCTCTGTTTCTTTTATCGCCTGACTGATGAAATCTTTCTTCACTGATGATCCGTAAAACCGAGTTCCTGATCTTAGTGGCTTTCGCAGCACCCATATAATTAACGACAAACTGCTCCGGCAGCCTCACGTGCAGAGCTTTACATGTAGAAGGGAGGTCGCTAGAAATAAATACGGAACAACATGCAAATAAGTCATGTGACCCCGCTGGGCCAATAGGAATGCAGAGATTAAAGGAAATCTGATTAGAAGACACAGCGGGGGAGGGGGGAGAGGAAGAAGGTGGATGGAAGGCGAGGGGAATGGGGAAGCGGTTTAATACTAACAAGGTAACAAGGAGTGTGGAAGGGGGAGGGCTGCTTCTTTGGGTAACAAGGAGTGAGGAAGGGGGAGGGCTGCTTCTGTGGATAACAAGGTGAGGAAGGGGGAGGGCTGCTTCTGTGGATAACAAGGAGTGAGGAAGGGGGAGGGCTGCTTCTGTGGATAACAAGGAGTGAGGAAGGGGGAGGGCTGCATCTGTGGGTAAAAAGGAGTGAGGAAGGGGGAGGGCTGCTTCTGTGGATAACAAGGAGTGTGCAAGGGGGAGGGCTGCTTCTGTGGATAACAAGGAGTGAGGAAGGGGGGGCTGCTTCTGTGGGTAACAAGGAGTGAGGAAGGGGGAGGGCTGCTTCTGTGGGTAACAAGGAGTGAGGAAGGGGGGGCTGCTTCTGTGGGTAACAAGGAGTGAGGAAGGGGGAGGGCTGCTTCTGTGGATAACAAGGAGTGAGGAAGGGGGAGGGCTGCTTCTGTGGATAACAAGGAGTGAGGAAGGGGGGGCTGCTTCTGTGGGTAACAAGGAGTGAGGAAGGGGGAGGGCTGCTTCTGTGGATAACAAGGAGTGAGGAAGGGGGGGCTGCTTCTGTGGGTAACAAGGAGTGAGGAAGGGGGAGGGCTGCATCTGTGGATAACAAGGAGTGAGGAAGGGGGAGGGCTGCTTCTGTGGGTAACAAGGAGTGAGGAAGGGGGAGGGCTGCGTCTGTGGGTAACAAGGAGTGTGGAAGGGGGAGGGCTGCTTCTGTGGATAACAAGGAGTGAGGAAGGGGGAGGGCTGCTTCTATGGGTAACAAGGAGTGAGGAAGGGGGAGGGCTGCTTCTGTGGGTAACAAGGAGTGAGGAAGGGGGAGGGCTGCTTCTGTGGATAACAAGGAGTGAGGAAGGGGGGAGGGCTGCTTCTGTGGGTAACAAGGAGTGTGGAAGGGGGAGGGCTGCTTCTGTGGATAAGAAGGAGTGAGGAAGGGGGAGGGTGAAGGAGTGAGGAAGGGGGAGGGCTGCTTCTCTGGATAACAAGGAGTGTGGAAGTGGGAGGGCTGCTTCTCTGGATAACAAGGAGTGAGGAAGGGGGAGGGCTGCTTCTGTGGATAACAAGGAGTGAGGAAGGGGGAGGGCTGCTTCTGTGGATAACAAGGAGTGAGGAAGGGGGAGGGCTGCTTCTGTGGATAACAAGGAGTGAGGAAGGGGGAGGGCTGCTTCTGTGGATAACAAGGAGTGTGGAAGGGGGAGGGCTGCTTCTGTGGATAACAAGGAGTGAGGAGGTGGGCGGGCTGCTTCTGTGGATAACAAGGAGTGTGGAAGGGGGAGGGCTGCTTCTGTGGGTAACAAGGAGTGTGGAAGGGGGAGGGCTGCTTCTGTGGATAACAAGGAGTGAGGAAGGGGAGGGCTGCTTCTGTGGATAACAAGGAGTGAGGAAGGGGGAGGGCTGCTTCTGTGGGTAACAAGGAGTGAGGAAGGGGGAGGGCTGCTTCTGTGGATAACAAGGAGTGAGGAAGGGGGAGGGCTGCTTCTGTGGGTAACAAGGAGTGTGGAAGGGGGAGGGTTGCTTCTGTGGATAAGAAGGAGTGAGGAAGGGGGAGGGCTGAAGGAGTGAGGAAGGGGGAGGGCTGCTTCTGTGGGTAACAAGGAGTGAGGAAGGGGGAGGGCTGCTTCTGTGGATAACAAGGAGTGAGGAAGGGGGAGGGCTGCTTCTGTGGATAACAAGGAGTGTGGAAGGGGGAGGGCTGCTTCTGTGGATAACAAGGAGTGAGGAAGGGGGAGGGCTGCTTCTGTGGATAACAAGGAGTGAGGAAGGGGGAGGGCTGCTTCTGTGGATAACAAGGAGTGTGGAAGGGGGAGGGCTGCTTCTGTGGATAACAAGGAGTGAGGAAGGGGGAGGGCTGCTTCTGTGGATAACAAGGAGTGTGAAGGGGGAGGGCTGCTTCTGTGGATAACAAGGAGTGAGGAAGGGGGAGGGCTGCTTCTGTGGATAACAAGGAGTGAGGAAGGGGGAGGGCTGCTTCTGTGGATAACAAGGAGTGTGGAAGGGGGAGGGCTGCTTCTGTGGATAACAAGGAGTGAGGAAGAGGGGAGGGCTGCTTCTGTGGATAACAAGGATGTGGAAGGGGGAGGGCTGCTTCTGTGGATAACAAGGAGTGAGGAAGGGGGAGGGCTGCTTCTGTGGGATAACAAGGAGTGAGGAAGGGGGAGGGCTGCTTCTGTGGATAACAAGGAGTGTGGAAGGGGGAGGGCTGCTTCTGTGGATAACAAGGAGTGAGGAAGGGGGAGGGCTGCTTCTGTGGATAACAAGGAGTGAGGAAGGGGGAGGGCTGCTTCTGTGGATAACAAGGAGTGAGGAAGGGGGAGGGCTGCTTCTGTGGATAACAAGGAGTGAGGAAGGGGGAGGGCTGCTTCTGTGGATAACAAGGAGTGAGGAAGGGGGAGGGCTGCTTCTGTGGATAACAAGGAGTGAGGAAGGGGGAGGGCTGCTTCTGTGGATAACAAGGAGTGATGGAAGGGGGAGGGCTGCTTCTGTGGATAACAAGGAGTGAGGAAGGGGGAGGGCTGCTTCTGTGGATAACAAGGAGTGAGGAAGGGGGAGGGCTGCTTCTGTGGATAACAAGGAGTGAGGAAGGGGGAGGGCTGCTTCTGTGGATAACAAGGAGTGTGGAAGGGGGAGGGCTGCTTCTGTGGATAACAAGGAGTGAGGAAGGGGGAGGGCTGCTTCTGTGGATAACAAGGAGTGAGGAAGGGGGAGGGCTGCTTCTGTGGATAACAAGGAGTGAGGAAGGGGGAGGGCTGCTTCTGTGGATAACAAGGAGTGAGGAAGGGGGAGGGCTGCTTCTGTGGATAACAAGTAGTGAGGAAGGGGGAGGGCTGCTTCTGTGGATAACAAGGAGTGAGGAAGGGGGAGGGCTGCTTCTGTGGATAACAAGGAGTGAGGAAGGGGGAGGGCTGCTTCTGTGGGATAACAAGGAGTGAGGAAGGGGAGGGCTGCTTCTGTGGGATAACAAGGAGTGAGGAAGGGGGAGGGCTGCTTCTGTGGGATAACAAGGAGTGAGGAAGGGGGAGGGCTGCTTCTGTGGATAACAAGGAGTGAGGAAGGGGGAGGGCTGCTTCTGTGGATAACAAGGAGTGAGGAAGGGGGAGGGCTGCTTCTGTGGATAACAAGGAGTGAGGAAGGGGGAGGGCTGCTTCTGTGGATAACAAGGAGTCTGGAAGGGGGAGGGCTGCTTCTGTGGATAACAAGGAGTGAGGAAGGGGGAGGGCTGCTTCTGTGGATAACAAGGAGTGTGGAAGGGGAGGGCTGCTTCTGTGGATAACAAGGAGTGAGGAAGGAGGGAGGGCTGCTTCTGTGGATAACAAGGAGTGTGGAAGGGGGAGGGCTGCTTCTGTGGATAAGAAGGAGTGAGGAAGGGGGAGGGCTGAAGGAGTGAGGAAGGGGGAGGGCTGAAGGAGCGAGGAAGGGGGAGGGCTGCTTCTGTGGATAACAAGGAGTGTGGAAGTGGGAGGGCTGCTTCTGTGGATAACAAGGAGTGAGGAAGGGGAGGGCTGCTTCTGTGGATAACAAGGAGTGAGGAAGGGGGAGGGCTGCTTCTGTGGATAACAAGGAGTGAGGAAGGGGGAGGGCTGCTTCTGTGGGTAACAAGGAGTGTGGAAGGGGGAGGGCTGCTTCTGTGGGTAACAAGGAGTGAGGAAGGGGGAGGGGCTGCTTCTGTGGATAACAAGGAGTGAGGAAGGGGGAGGGCTGCTTCTGTGGATAACAAGGAGTGAGGAAGGGGGAGGGCTGCTTCTGTGGTAACAAGGAGTGAGGAAGGGGGAGGGCTGCTTCTGTGGATAACAAGGAGTGAGGAGGGGGAGGGCTGCTTCTGTGGATGAACAAGGAGTGAGGAAGGGGGAGGGCTGCTTCTGTGGATAACAAGGAGTGAGGAAGGGGAGGGACTGCTTCTGTGGAATAACAAGGAGTGAGGAAGGGGGAGGGCTGCTTCTGTGGATAACAAGGAGTGAGGAAGGGGGAGGGCTGCTTCTGTGGATAACAAGGAGTGAGGAAGGGGGAGGGCTGCTTCTGTGGATAACAAGGAGTGAGGAAGGAGGAGGGCTGCTTCTGTGGATAACAAGGAGTGTGGAGGGGGAGGGCTGCTTCTGTGGATAACAAGGAGTGAGGAAGGGGGAGGGCTGAAGGAGTGAGGAAGGGGGAGGGCTGAAGGAGCGAGGAAGGGGGAGGGCTGCTTCTGTGGATAACAAGGAGTGTGGAAGTGGGAGGGCTGCTTCTGTGGATAACAAGGAGTGAGGAAGGGGGAGGGCTGCTTCTGTGGATAACAAGGAGTGAGGAAGGGGGAGGGCTGCTTCTGTGGATAACAAGCAGTGAGGAAGGGGGAGGGCTGCTTCTGTGGGTAACAAGGAGTGTAGAAGGGGGAGGGCTGCATCTGTGGGTAACAAGGAGTGTGGAAGGGGGAGGGCTGCTTCTGTGGATAACAAGGAGTGAGGAAGGGGGAGGGCTGCTTCTGTGGATAACAAGGAGTGAGGAAGGGGGAGGGCTGCTTCTGTGGGTGACAAGGAGTGAGGAAGGGGGAGGGCTGCTTCTGTGGATAACAAGGAGTGAGGAAGGGGGAGGGCTGCTTCTGTGGGTAACAAGGAGTGAGGAAGGGGAAGGGCTGCTTCTGTGCATAACAAGGAGTGAGGAAGGGGGAGGGCTGCTTCTGTGGATAACAAGGAGTGAGGAAGGGGGAGGGCTGCTTCTGTGGGTAACAAGGAGTGAGGAAGGGGGAGGGCTGCTTCTGTGGATAACAAGGAGTGTGGAAGGGGGAGGGCTGCTTCTGTGGATAACAAGGAGTGAGGAAGGGGGAGGGCTGCTTCTGTGGATAACAAGGAGTGAGGAAGGGGGAGGGCTGCTTCTGTGGATAACAAGGAGTGATGAAGGGGGAGGGCTGCTTCTGTGGGATAACAAGGAGTGAGGAAGGGGGAGGGCTGCTTCTGTGGATAACAAGGAGTGAGGAAGGGGGAGGGCTGCTTCTGTGGATAACAAGGAGTGAGGAAGGGGGAGGGCTGCTTCTGTGGGATAACAAGGAGTGAGGAAGGGGAGGGCTGCTTCTGTGGATAACAAGGAGTGAGGAAGGGGGAGGGCTGCTTCTGTGGATAACAAGGAGTGAGGAAGGGGGAGGGCTGCTTCTGTGGATAACAAGGAGTGAGGAAGGGGGAGGGCTGCTTCTGTGGATAACAAGGATTGTGGAAGGGGAGGGCTGCTTCTGTGGATAACAAGGAGTGAGGAAGGGGGAGGGCTGCTTCTGTGGATAACAAGGAGTGAGGAAGGGGGAGGGCTGCTTCTGTGGATAACAAGGAGTGAGGAAGGGGGAGGGCTGCTTCTGTGGATAACAAGGAGTGAGGAAGGGGGAGGGCTGCTTCTGTGGATAACAAGGAGTGAGGAAGGGGGAGGGCTGCTTCTGTGGATAACAAGGAGTGAGGAAGGGGGAGGGCTGCTTCTGTGGATAACAAGGAGTGAGGAAGGGGAGAGGGCTGCTTCTGTGGATAACAAGGAGTGAGGAAGGGGGAGGGCTGCTTCTGTGGATAACAAGGAGTGAGGAAGGGGGAGGGCTGCTTCTGTGGATAACAAGGAGTGAGGAAGGGGAGAGGCTGCTTCTGTGGATAACAAGGAGTGAGGAAGGGGGAGGGCTGCTTCTGTGGATAACAAGGAGTGTGGAAGGGGTGGGCTGCTTCTGTGGATAACAAGGAGTGAGGAATGGTGAGGGCTGCTTCTGTGGGTAAGAAGGAGCAAGGGGGAGGGCTGCTTCTGTGGATAACAAGGAGTGAGGAAGGGGAGGGCTGCTTCTGTGGATAACAAGGAGTGCGGAAGGGGGAGGGCTGCCTCTGTGGATAACAAGGAGTGTGGAAGGGGGAGGGCTGCTTCTGTGGATAACAAGGAGTGTGGAAGGGGAGGGCTGCTTCTGTGGATAACAAGGAGTGAGGAAGGGGGAGGGCAGCTTCTGTGGATAACAAGGAGTGAGGAAGGGGGAGGGCCGCTTCTGTGGATAACAAGGAGTGAGGAAGGGGGAGGGCCGCTTCTGTGGATAACAAGGAGTGAGGAAGGGGGAGGGCCGCTTCTGTGGATAACAAGGAGTGAGGAAGGGGGAGGGCCGCTTCTGTGGATAACAAGGAGTGAGGAAGGGGGAGGGCCGCTTCTGTGGATAACAAGGAGTGAGGAAGGGGGAGGGCCTGCTTCTGTGGATAACAAGGAGTGAGGAAAGGAGGGCTGCTTCTGTGGATAACAAGGAGTGTTGAAGGGGGAGGGCTGCTTCTGTGGATAACAAGGAGTGTGGAAGGGGGAGGGCTGCTTCTGAGGATAACAAGGAGTGAGGAAGGGGGAGGGCTAGCTTCTGTGGATAACAAGGAGTGTGGAAGGGGGGTGGGCTGCTTCTGTGGATAACAAGGAGTGTGGAAGGGGGAGGGCTGCTTCTGTGGATAACAAGGAGTGAGGAACGGGGAGGGCTGCTTCTGTGGATAACAAGGAGTGAGGAAGGGGGAGGGCTGCTTCTGTGGATAACAAGGAGTGTGGAAGGGGGTGGGCTGCTTCTGTGGATAACAAGGAGTGTGGAAGGGGGAGGGCTGCTTCTGATGTATAACAAGGAGTGTGGAAGGGGGAGGGCTGCTTCTGTGGATAACAAGGAGTGAGGAAGGGGGAGGGCTGCTTCTGTGGATAACAAGGAGTGATGGAAGGGGGAGGGCTGCTTCTGTGGATAACAAGGAGTGTGGAAGGGGGAGGGCTGCTTCTGTGGATAACAAGGAGTGAGGAAGGGGGAGGGCTGCTTCTGTGGATAACAAGGAGTGAGGAAGGGGAGGGCTGCTTCTGTGGATAACAAGGAGTGAGGAAGGGGGAGGGCTGCTTCTGTGGATAACAAGGAGTGTGGAAGGGGGAGGGCTGCTTCTGTGGATAACAAGGAGTGAGGAAGGGGGAGGGCTGCTTCTGTGGATAACAAGGAGTGTGGAAGGGGGAGGGCTGCTTCTGTGGATAACAAGGAGTGAGGAAGGGGGAGGGCTGCTTCTGTGGATAACAAGGAGTGAGGAAGGGGGAGGGCTGCTTCTGTGGATAACAAGGAGTGAGGAAGGGGGAGGGCTGCTTCTGTGGATAACAAGGAGTGATGGAAGGGGGAGGGCTGCTTCTGTGGATAACAAGGAGTGTGGAAGGGGGAGGGCTGCTTCTGTGGATAACAAGGAGTGAGGAAGGGGGAGGGCTGCTTCTGTGGATAACAAGGAGTGAGGAAGGGGGAGGGCTGCTTCTGTGGATAACAAGGAGTGAGGAAGGGGGAGGGCTGCTTCTGTGGATAACAAGGAGTGTGGAAGGGGGAGGGCTGCTTCTGTGGATAACAAGGAGTGTGGAAGGGGGAGGGCTGCTTCTGTGGATAACAAGGAGTGTGGAAGGGGGAGGGCTGCTTCTGTGGATAACAAGGAGTGTAGGAAGGGGGAGGGCTGCTTCTGTGGATAACAAGGAGTGAGGAAGGGGGAGGGCTGCTTCTGTGGATAACAAGGAGTGTGGAAGGGGGAGGGCTGCTTCTGTGGATAACAAGGAGTGAGGAAGGGGGAGGGCCTGCTTCTGTGGATAACAAGGAGTGTGGAAGGGGGAGGGCCTGCTTCTGTGGATAACAAGGAGTGTGGAAGGGGGAGGGCTGCTTCTGTGGATAACAAGGAGTGTGGAAGGGGGAGGGCTACTTCTCTGGATAACAAGGAGTGTGGAAGGGGGTGGGCTACTTCTCTGGATAACAAGGAGTGTGGAAGGGGGAGGGCTGCTTCTGTGGATAACAAGGAGTATGGAAGGGGGAGGGCTGCTTCTGTGGATAACAAGGAGTGTGGAAGTGGGAGGGCTGCTTCTGTGGATAACAAGGAGTGAGGAAGGGGGAGGGCTGCTTCTGTGGATAACAAGGAGTGAGGAAGGGGGAGGGCTGCTTCTGTGGATAACAAGGAGTGAGGAAGGGGGAGGGCTGCTTCTGTGGATAACAAGGAGTGAGGAAGGGGGAGGGCCGCTTCTGTGGATAACAAGGAGTGTGGAAAGGGGTGGGCCGCTTCTGTGGATAACAAGGAGTGTGGAAGGGGGAGGGCTGCTTCTGAGGATAACATGGAGTGTGGAAGGGGGAGGGCTACTTCTCTGGATAACAAGGAGTGTGGAAGGGGGTGGGCTGCTTCTGTGGATAACAAGGAGTGTGGAAGGGGGTGGGCTGCTTCTGTGGATAACAAGGAGTGAGGAAGGGGGAGGGCTGCTTCTGTGGATAACAAGGAGTGAGGAAGGGGGAGGGCTGCTTCTTTGGATAACAAGGAGTGAGGAAGGGGGAGGGCCGCTTCTGTGGATAACAAGGAGTGTGGAAGGGGGAGGGCCGCTTCTGTGTATAATAAGGAGTGTGGAAGGGGGAGGGCTGCTTCTGAGGATAACAAGGAGTGTGGAAGGGGGAGGGCTACTTCTCTGGATAACAAGGAGTGTGGAAGGGGGTGGGCTGCTTCTGTGGATAACAAGGAGTGTGGAAGGGGGAGGGCTGCTTCTGTGGATAACAAGGAGTGAGGAAGGGGGAGGGCCGCTTCTGTGGATAAAAAGGAGTGTGGAAGGGGGAGGGCCGCTTCTGTGTATAATAAGGAGTGTGGAAGGGGGAGGGCTGCTTCTGAGGATAACAAGGAGTGTGGAAGGGGGAGGGCTACTTCTCTGGATAACAAGGAGTGTGGAAGGGGGAGGGCTGCTTCTGTGGATAACAAGGAGTGTGGAAGGGGGTGGGCTGCTTCTGTGGATAACAAGGAGTGTGGAAGTGGGAGGGCTACTTCTCTGGATAACAAGGAGTGTGGAAGGGGGTGGGCTGCTTCTGTGGATAACAAGGAGTGTGGAAGGGGGAGGGCCGCTTCTGTGGATAACAAGGAGTGTGGAAGGGGGAGGGCTACTTCTCTGGATAACAAGGAGTGTGGAAGGGGGTGGGCTGCTTCTGTGGATAACAAGGAGTGTGGAAGGGGGAGGGCTGCTTCTGTGGATAACAAGGAGTGAGGAAGGGGGAGGGCTGCTTCTGTGGATAACAAGGAGTGTGGAAGGGGGAGGGCCGCTTCTGTGTATAATAAGGAGTGTGGAAGGGGGAGGGCTGCTTCTGAGGATAACAAGGAGTGTGGAAGGGGGAGGGCTACTTCTCTGGATAACAAGGAGTGTGGAAGGGGGTGGGCTGCTTCTGTGGATAACAAGGAGTGTGGAAGGGGGAGGGCTGCTTCTGTGGATAACAAGGAGTGTGGAAGGGGGAGGGCTGCTTCTGTGGATAACAAGGAGTGAGGAAGGGGGAGGGCTGCTTCTGTGGATAACAAGGAGTGTGGAAGGGGGAGGGCTGCTTCTGTGGATAACAAGGAGTGAGGAAGGGGGAGGGCTGCTTCTGTGGATAACAAGGAGTGAGGAAGGGGGAGGGCTGCTTCTGTGGATAACAAGGAGTGAGGAAGGGGGAGGGCTGCTTCTGTGGATAACAAGGAGTGAGGAAGGAGGAGGTCTGCTTCTGTGGATAACAAGGAGTGAGGAAGGGGGAGGGCTGCTTCTGTGGATAACAAGGAGTGTGGAAGGGGGAGGGCTGCTTCTGTGGATAACAAGGAGTGTGGAAGGGGGAGGGCTGCTTCTGTGGATAACAAGGAGTGAGGAAGGGGGAGGGCTGCTTCTGTGGATAACAAGGAGTGTGGAAGGGGGAGGGCTGCTTCTGTGGATAACAAGGAGTGAGGAAGGGGGAGGGCTGCTTCTGTGGATAACAAGGAGTGAGGAAGGGGGAGGGCTGCTTCTGTGGATAACAAGGAGTGAGGAAGGGGGAGGGCTGCTTCTGTGGATAACAAGGAGTGAGGAAGGAGGAGGGCTGCTTCTGTGGATAACAAGGAGTGAGGAAGGGGGAGGGCTGCTTCTGTGGATAACAAGGAGTGTGGAAGGGGGAGGGCTGCTTCTGTGGATAACAAGGAGTGTGGAAGGGGGAGGGCTGCTTCTGTGGATAACAAGGAGTGAGGAAGGGGGAGGGCTGCTTCTGTGGATAACAAGGAGTGATGGAAGGGGGAGGGCTGCTTCTGTGGATAACAAGGAGTGAGGAAGGGGGAGGGCTGCTTCTGTGGATAACAAGGAGTGAGGAAGGGGGAGGGCTGCTTCTGTGGCAGAGACCTCCGAGGTGAGAGTTGTTACCACCTGTGGGGTGGAACCAGACATGTCCACACCGTCGGAAGGTGAGGCCTGGTCAGCAGGGAGCTCTGGATGGAACTGTGGAGAGGTCCCAAGCAGCAAGGAGGGATCCCCACAGTAAGTGGACAAGCTGGAGATCAGTACCTGGGCAGAGACCTCTGAAGGGGATGGCGCTAGGCAGGCCCGTGGAGCGGGAAGCACGAGACAGGATGTGCAGGAGGTATTCCAGAGAGGCAACCCCGAGGGGTGGAGCTGCACAGTGAAGGAGGTACTGATGCGATGATGAAAGCCAACCCGGAGCGGGGAAGCCCGAGTCAGGTCCCCAGATGATGAAGTGGGCCTCAGGGGCTAGCATGCGTGCTATACGGTGACTTTGTCTCCTGGCTTTCCCCGCTCCTTGGCTGGGCCAGAGTCCAGAGCCAAAGAGGGTCTGGTAGTGTCACCACAGGATCACAGAGTCAGGAACTCGTAGAGTAGTAATGGAACTCGTTGCCAAGTCGTCTAGCTGAGGGCGAACGTGGAGCTTAAGATCCCTGATCCAATGACATCATCAATCAAAGATGCCCCCGAGGTTCCCACCAAAAAGGCCTAGAGTAAGCGTGGATGGTGGCGGCGTCTCGATCGCCTCACAAAGCCATGGGGAATGCGGTGGCGGAGACCAGCCCGTGCCACGAGCAGGCCCGGAGAGGGAACCAGGACGGTGCAGGACCTGAGTAGACGCAGTCGCGGCCGTCTGCGATGGACAGTCATAACATTTTCCATCATTTAGGATGAACATCACAAAAAGCCTCCTAAGTTAAGATTAAACTATTGCTCCTGATAAAATTCACATTAATTGTTTCGAGGTTTGAATTTCTATTACTGTCTCAGAAAATTCCATTTTCTAACCTCTGTTTCTTTTATCTCCTGTTTGTTGACAATTTCGTTCACAAATGGCCGGTTAAACCAACTTCCTGATTTTACTAATTTTATGTATTTATTTATTTATTTGGCATTTTTATATACCGAATTTCCAATAACAGAGTTACTAATCAATTCGGTTTACATATTAACAGTAACATTGACAAGTACATGTCTTACAATGAACAGGTTGATATAACTTGGATGAGTAAATATGGGGTGAATAACATTTTGACAGATACATTGCCTAATGTAGGCCTAAGTAAGAGATACAGTGCCTAATGTAGGTTAAATAAACAGTTGGTAGTTATAAGACTGGGATATGATCTTTGACTGCCAAAGTTTACGTTAGCTCTGAAGATGATCTAAATAGCTCACAATAGTTCTCAAGTGGGTTTCCACCGAGAGGATCATTGGCAGGGATGCTCCGCAGGTTGCTGTTATGGGAATGCTTGATTGAATAACCAAGTTTTGAGTCTTTTTTTAAAAGTAGAGGAGCATTGCACTGATCTGAGATCTGGTGGGAGAGTGTTCCAGATTTTAGGACCCGCTGTGGAGAAGGCTCTTTTGCTTAATGCTGATTTCATCGGTGGTATATGAAGGTTGTTTTTATAGGCTTGTCTCACTGGTCTGGTAGAGGTGTGGAATTGGAGAGGGATTTTGAGCTCGAGTGGTGCCAAGTCGTGTAGTGCCTTGTGGGTAACTGAGAGCACTTTGAAAAGTATTCTGAATTTGACGGGAAGCCAGTGTAGGCTTTTTAAGATGGGTGATATGTGGTTTCTTTTGTTGGACTTGGTTAAGATCCTTGCTGCAGCGTTTTGCAGCATCTGTAGCGGTTTTATGGCGTTAGCAGGGAGGCCTAGTAAAAGTGAGTTGCAATAATCTATTTTCGTGAGAATGATTGCTTGTAGAACTAGACGGAGATCTTGAAAGTGGAGGAGAGGTCTCAGCCTTTTCAAAACTTGTAATTTGAAGAATCCATCCTTTACGATATTATTTATGAGAGATCTGTAATTCATTTGATTATCAAGGATAACCCCTAGATTTCTGACTTGTGTGGACATTGTTAATTGAGTAGACAGGATGGTACTGGGATGTGAGTAGGTTCCATCTTGGGAGATAAGGAGGTATTCTGTTTTGCTTTGATTTAGAATCAAATTGAGGCTAGTGAGCAAGTTGTTGATGGCTTGTTGGCAAGAGTTCCAGACATCCAGAGTTTTTTGGAGGGATTCTGTAATAGGCATCAGAATCTGTACATCGTCTGCGTATAAGTAGTGTATGAGATTTAGGTTGATGAGGAGCTGGCAGAGTGGGAGAAGGTAAATATTGAATAGGGTTGGAGAGAGTGACGATCCTTGTGGGACTCCCAAGTTGCAGGTGACTGGTTGGGATTCTTCTTTGTTGACCTTGACTTTATACTGTCTGTTCTGTAAGAATGACTTGAACCATTTGAGGGCCTCATCTCTGATGCCAATGTCTGACAGACGATCTATTAATGTGTTGTGATTGACCGTGTCAAATGCCGCCGAGAGATCAAGTAGGATGAGAAGACAAGGGTGTCTATGTTCCAGATTTAGTAATATGGAATCCATTAGTGAGATAAGGAGAGTTTCCGTGCTTCGAGATTGGTGGAACCCGAACTGTGCTGGAGATAGAAGGTTGTAGTCGTTTAGGTATTCCGTTAGTTGTTTGTTTACAACTCGTTCCATGATTTTTGCGATGAATGGTAGATTTGCAATTGGGCGAAAATTGGAAGGGTTTTCTGGAGAAAGATTAGATTTTTTTAGAAGTGGTTTTACGAGTTTTAAGAGTTTGTAGTTAGAAAAAAATCTTCCAGTGGTGAAAGATAAAAAGAGGGCAGATACAGAACAATGCCCTCCCCCCCCCCCCCCCATCTGTCCAGCTGAGATTCTTCCTCTCTGCTGCTCTGCCTCTTTCCATAGATGAGAATAAAACTTCCACTCACAAACCAACACCTGCTCCCCATCTCCCCTCCTTCCCTCACCCACATTGTCTTTACTGATCTCTCAGCCCTCTCCCCATCGCTGGCCTCTGAAATAATCTTCACCTGAATTTTACCACAACATTGGCAGAATGTGGCAATTCTGCTTCCATGAACCCCCAATTCATCCTCCTCCCCCCAACATTATGCAGCTCTAGGGGAGTCCTGGGGTTCAGTGCCGGCACCGTGTGCATTAAACTGGAGGTTCTGGGAGGAGACCCGATCCTGCTCTAAGACAGCCTGGTTCTGTGATTGCTGTGGAGGGGGTGAGAGCTGTTTCCTGTGGGGAAAGATTGGGGAGGGGAGCAAACGTGACTCTTACTCCAGCAAATACCTGCAGCCTCCTTCCTTACAGCTGGAGTCCTCTAGGATTTCTGTTTTATTAATCAGAGAGCAGGAATAGGACCGGTCTTCATTACAGAAATATTGCATGGATGAAAAGGAGCATGGAAATATAGAAAGTATCAAGGCAGAGCAATAGAAGTTAATAAGCAGGTACAGTCAAAGCCAATAAGCAGCCAATCAGAAAGCTTCTGCAGTGCAGTCAGAGCCAATAAGTAATCAGGACACTCCCATAGAGCAACCAGAGGAAACGAGCAGTGAGTTAGCTTCTCCCCATGGTGCCCTTGGATCATCCCCCTCATTAATAGAGATCCACTCTCACTGATCCCTTCAGAAGATTTTGTATTTTTCTGTCTCAGGCTGACCCTGCTCTGTATTTATTGCTCTTATTCTCTCTTTCAGTGAGTCCTGGTCCATACCTGAATATCAGCCGATGGATCTGCAAAGTGATGGCTGACGGCTGAATCCTCTCTGCTCCTTCCTGCTCAGTACAAGGGATCTTCTTCCATTTCTGCTGACACACGAAGCATCTTCTCCTCCAGAGACTTCTCATGATTCTGCTCTCCCTTGTATCGCTTCTTCAATAAATCTAAAGCAAAGCATTGACATTCCTGTGTCTTCTAATTTGTTCCTTTTCTAACATCAGGGAAACGGGTGATTTGAGGAGACTGTGATTTAGGTTTTCCCTTTTCCCCTGTTTTCTAGGGGTTTTGTTTATTGTTCTTTATTCACAAGACATTGAGAGAAAAAAACATATCCAAGAGAAATGTTGTATAGGAGGAGAGACAGAGATTTGTCACCAAACAATGCAGGACTGTCCGGACTCATGGTTCTCTGAGCTTGCACTATACATAGTAAATAAACAGCAGCTGTCACGCTAGCACATTTTATTTAGACTAGAAACCCACCCTTTCACTCTCCCCCATTAACTTCATCCAGGCCACACATTCTAACATCCACACATAAGAACATAAGAATTTGCCATACTGGGTCAGACCAAGGGTCCATCAAGTCCAGTATCCTGTTTCCAACAGAGGCCAAAACCAGGCCACAAAAACCTGGCAATTACCCAAACACTAAGAAGATCCCATGCTACTGATGCAATTAATAGCAGTGGCTATTCCCTAAATAAACTTGATTAATAGCAGTTATTGGACTTCTCCTCCAAGAACTTATCCAATCCTTTTTAAACACAGCTATACTAACTGCACTAACCACATCCTCTGGCAACAAATTCCAGAGTTTAATTGTGCGTTGAGTAAACAAGAACTTTCTCCGATTAGTCTTAAATGTGCCCCATGCTAACTTTATGGAGTGCCCCCCTAGTATTTCTATTATCTGAAAGAGTAAATAACAGATTCATATCTACCTGTTACCCCCTAACCCCTCTCCAGCTCCCCCAGCAAGATTTATTTCATTTACCATTTAACTGTGGAACCCCTGTAATGGTTGTACCTGGATAACTCTTACAGAGACCAATTCTCACATTTATACATTACTTGGATACTGTTATTCTGCTGCATTATACACTTCCAGGTTTTCCTGTGCAGGGAGAAATTTCCTTTCAAGGCCCTCACATTGCATTTATATTTTCCCATGGTAATGTCTCTTGGTACACAGCACTGATAATCACAGCATGAAGAACAAGAAATTCACAACTCAAGAAGACACATGAGAGTTGTTTGGTGGTTTCCATCATTTCTCTTCCTCTTCTGATAAGATGCAATGATGAATAAAAGTTTTTACTGCTCTGTGCTTCACTTTTAATATGGTACAAGTGCTCAGTAGAATCTATATGGGTAGAAATCCCATGTGTGTTGGGTAAGAGTATAGTGATAGGACTATACTACCGTCCTCCTGGACAAAATGGTCAGACAGATGATGAAATGCTAAGAGAAATCAGGGAAGCAAACCAATTTGGCAGTGCAATAATAATGGGAGATTTCAATTACCCCAATATTGACTGGGTAAATGTAACATCAGCCTTGCTAGAGACATAAAGTTACTGGATGTAATAAATGACTGCTTCATGGAGCATTTGGTTCAGGAACCAATGAGAGAGGGAACTATTTTAGATTTAATTCTTAGTGGAACACAGAATTTGGTAAGAGATGTAACGCTGGTGGGGTCACTTGGCAATAATGATCATGACATGATCAAATTTAAACTAATGACTGGAAGGAAGACAATATGTAAATCTACAGCTCTAACACTAAATTTTCAAAAAGGAAACTTTGATAAAATGAAGAAAATAATTAGAAAAACTGAAAGGTGCAACTGAAAAGGTTAAAAGTTTATAACAGGTGTGGACATTGTTTAAATATACAAACTTAGAACCTAGAAGATGTGGTAGGCCTGATTGAC
Source organism: Rhinatrema bivittatum (assembly GCF_901001135.1). Classification (NCBI taxonomy): domain Eukaryota; kingdom Metazoa; phylum Chordata; class Amphibia; order Gymnophiona; family Rhinatrematidae; genus Rhinatrema; species Rhinatrema bivittatum. The sequence continues at coordinate 827,953,830 of NC_042615.1, forward strand.
AAACTGAAGAGTAGTAAATCACCTGGACCGGATGGTATACACCCCAGAGTTCTGAAGGAACTAAAAAATGAAATTTCAGACCTATTAGTAAAAATTTGTAACTTATCATTAAAATCATCCATTGTACCTGAAGACTGGAGGATAGCAAATGTAACCCCAATATTTAAAAAAGGCTCCAGGGGCGATCCGGGAAACTACAGACCGGTTAGCCTGACTTCAGTGCCAGGAAAAATAGTGGAAAGTGTTCTAAACATCAAAATCACAGAACATATAGAAAGACATGGTTTAATGGAACAAAGTCAGCATGGCTTTACCCAGGGCAAGTCTTGCCTCACAAATCTGCTTCACTTTTTTGAAGGAGTTAATAAACATGTGGATAAAGGTGAACCGGTAGATATAGTATACTTGGATTTTCAGAAGGCGTTTGACAAAGTTCCTCATGAGAGGCTTCTAGGAAAAGTAAAAAGTCATGGGATAGGTGGCAATGTCCTTTCGTGGATTGCAAACTGGCTAAAAGACAGGAAACAGAGAGTAGGATTAAATGGGCAATTTTCTCAGTGGAAGGGAGTGGACAGTGGAGTGCCTCAGGGATCTGTATTGGGACCCTTACTGTTCAATATATTTATAAATGATCTGGAAAGAAATACGACGAGTGAGATAATCAAATTTGCAGATGACACAAAATTGTTCAGAGTAGTTAAATCACAAGCAGATTGTGATAAACTGCAGGAAGACCTGGTGAGACTGGAAAATTGGGCATCCAAATGGCAGATGAAATTTAATGTGGATAAGTGCAAGGTGATGCATATAGGGAAAAATAACCCATGCTATAATTACACAATGTTGGGTTCCGTATTAGGTGCTACAACCCAAGAAAGAGATCTAGGTGTCATAGTGGATAACACATTGAAATCGTCGGTGCAGTGTGCTGCGGCAGTCAAAAAAGCAAACAGAATGTTGGGAATTATTAGAAAAGGAATGGTGAATAAAACGGAAAATGTCATAATGCCTCTGTATTGCTCCATGGTGAGACTGCACCTTGAATACTGTGTACAATTCTGGTCGCCGCATCTCAAAAAAGATATAATTGCGATGGAGAAGGTACAGAGAAGGGCTACCAAAATGATAAGGGGAATGGAACAACTCCCCTATGAGGAAAGACTAAAGAGGTTAGGACTTTTCAGCTTGGAGAAGAGATGGTTGAGGGGGGATATGATAGAGGTGTTTAAAATCATGAGAGGTAGATGTGGTTCGTGCAGTTAGTATAGCTGTGTTTAAAAAAGGATTGGATAAGTTCTTGGAGGAGAAGTCCATTACCTGCTATTAAGTTCACTTAGAGAATAGCCACTGCCATTAGTAATGGTTACATGGAATAGACTTAGTTTTTGGGTACTTGCCAGGTTCTTATGGCCTGGATTGGCCACTGTTGGAAACAGGATGCTGGGCTTGATGGACCCTTGGTCTGACCCAGTATGGCATGTTCTTATGTTCTTCTTATGTTCTTATGTTCTTAGAAACGGTCTAGATGTATTCCATTCATTAAGAAAGTTGGAAGGAAAGCAAAATGATTACCAGCATGTTTAAAAATTGAGGTGAAAGAGGCTATTTTAGCCAAAATAATCCTTCAAAAATTGGGGAAAGGATCCATCTGAAGAAAACAGGAAAAAGTATAAGCATTGTCAAGTTAAGTGTAAAACATTGATAAGGCAGGCTAAGAGATAATTTGAAATGAAGTTGGCCATAAAGGTGAAAACTCATAATAAAAACTGTTTAAAATATATCCAAAGCATGAAACCTGTGAGGGAGTCGGTTGGACCTTTAGATGACCAAGGAATTAAAGGGGCTGATAGGGAAGATAAGGTCATTGCAAAAAGGTTAAATTAATTCTATGCTTCTATGTTTACTAATAAGGATGCTGGGGAAATACTGGTTCCAGAGATGGTTTTCAAGTGTGAGGAGTGAAATGAACTGAACCAAATCACTGTGAAGCTGGAAGATATAGTAGGCCAGATTGACAAACTAAAGAGTAGCAAATCTATGGACTGGATGGTATGCCCCTCACTGTTCTGAAGGAACTAAAAAATGAAATTTCAGAACTACTAGTTAAAATGTGTAACCTATCATTAAAATCATCAATTGTACCTGAAAACTGGAGGGTGGCCAATGTAACCCCAATTTTTAAAAAGGACTCGAGGATTGATCCAGGAAAATATGGACTGGTGAGCCTTATTTCACTGCCGGGAAGAATAGTATAAACTATTCTAAAGATCAAAATCACATAGCATATAGAAAGGCATGGTTTAATGCAAAACATTCATTAGTTACATATGTATTCGTTTCCCAAAAAAACCCCTATCCCAACCCTTTAAATTTTTTTTTTATTATTTATACTTTGTTAAATTTCTTAACATTTTCCAATGAAATAAGAATAAGAATATTGTGAATTAAATCAACATAAAGTAGGCAATCTTATATAAGTAAAAGAAAAAACAAACTTATAACACCAAATACAGTCCACATTATGGGAAGCACAATCATTAAACAATATTCAAGAAAATATCCAACTGATAATTCAGGAGACATATAATATTTTGCCAAACCAACTATCCAGCTTGGAAGTTGCTATAATCCTATCCACCTTTATCTAGAAGGAAAGTTTCCAGATGACCAGGGTCTGACAAAACAAATGTATTCTTTTGAAATGTGATCAAACACTTGCAGGGATATTTGAGGAAGAAAGTAGCCCCTAAGGTCAATACTCTCTGCCTCATTGAAAGGAACTGTTTCCTTCTAAGTTGTGTACTCCTGGAAACATCTGGGAACATTTGCACTAGTTGACCACAGAAAAGTAAACTTTTATTTTTAAAGTATTTTTGTAACACCCAATTGTTTTGCTGTTCTAAACTAAAAGTCACTATTAAAGTGGCTCTAGTTTGAATATTATCTTCTGAAGCCTCCAAAAAAGATGTTAAATTGGGGCTATCAGGCACAAGAACATCCATTCCCCCATCTGATACAGCCACAACTCTTTTAAAATTTGAAACTTAGTAAATTTTTGATATAAGCAAATCGTTAGATATACACAATATTTCCTTCACATATTTTTTAAATAATTCTTGTGCTGAAAGTAATCTAGTGATAGGAAAGTTCAAGAGGCGCAGATTTTTGCTTCTCATAGAATCTTCCAATCCTTCTACCGGTGCCATCTTGTGCTCCTACCATGTGACAGGGTCTGACCAATGGCACCGGTAGCCCCTGTGACATAGTAAGGGTAAAGGCTATCGATGCCATTTTGGATACCGGCAGCCGACAGCCCTAGTGCAGAAGATTGCTCCAGGACCTCTGCTTGACCACCAGGGACTTTTGGCAAGTCTGGGGGGGGGGGGGGGGGGGTCAGGATGGTGGGGGGTTATTCGTTAGTGATATGTTGTATTCGTGGGGGTTCGCCATATGTTTCGTGACCTCCATGAATACAACGAATATGGCATACACGTTGCGGATTGCCAATACTTTGCAAACAAATGCACACCCCTAGTACGTGCAAGCTGATGCATATAGGGAAAAATAACTCATGCTGTAGGTACACTATGTAAGGTTTTATTTTAGGAGCTACCACCCAAGAAAGAATTCTAGGCATCATAGTGATTAATATATTGAAATCATCGGCTCAGTGTGCTGTGGCAATCAAACAAGCAAACAAAATTTAGGAATTATTAGGAAAAGAATGCTGAAGAAAATGGAAAATATCACAATGCCTCTGCATCGCTCTTGACCGCACCTTGAGTACTGTGTACAATTCTGGTCACCGCATCTCAAAAAAGATATAATTGCGATGGAGAAGGTACAGAGAAGGGCTACCAAAATGATAAGGGGAATGGAACAACTCCCCTATGAGGAAAGACTGAAGAGGTTAGGACTTTTCAGCTTGGAGAAGAGACGGCTGAGGGGGGATATGATGGAGGTGTTTAAAATCATGAGAGGTCTAGAACAGGTAGATGTGAATCGGTTATTTACTCTTTCAGAGTATCTTTCTTTCCACGAATGCTTTATTTTTTCTAACATAAATGTAGCAATACTACATACATTTCTTTGGTTCACTTGCTTTGCGCTGTTCCAGACATATTTGTAAGTCCTTCTGCACAAATTCTATCTTTTTGGCAGCTGTCAGCATCACAAATAAAATAATTTAATTAAAACGTCCTGCAAATTACCACAAGGGAATGACAGAAGTACTTACTCAAGGACCTCTGAAGTAGTCCCTCTCCTCTCGTTCTTTTCCCATTTGGGTTGGTTGGACATTGTCATTTCCTTGGACATTTGATGATCTCAGGTCCCTCCTGCATGAACAGAACCTCTTCTATTGGTTAGAAGAGAAAACTCAAAAACAGCTTAACAGAGTCCTAAAGGATTTGGGACTCTGAAATTAAATCAGTTAAAGGTGGCATGAGAGGGTGGGAAGAAACTTTCATCAATAACAAACATCTCCAGGGAGCTTAAAGATATGAAATATAAAAATCAGAGCACAGCTCAAGATATGTTGCCTCCTCAAAAGCAAAGAGCACACACAGGGGTAAAATGGTGATCTCACTGGAAAACACTGGGACTCTTCCACATGGGGAGCTAAAAACCCTCAGTCACCACTCTGCCACCCCCAATCCCAATTACTACATTCCTTCCAAACTTCTAATAGGGGACTAACTATAACTATATAACCAGACTTGGTAATCTTTGCTTTTTATTTTCTGGCAGGCATGAGAAAAAATGGCTCCAGTCTGTTTTATTATCTTCAGGTTTCTTTTGAGCTGCAATTTTCACATCTAGCCTTTCTAATAGCAATAAATCTGTCATCATGTCCAACCATAAATTTAGCAATGGTGGAGTTTCTTCAATCCACATATCAAGAATACATTTATGAGCAATCAGGAGTGCCGTATGTCAAAACAGCTTGACGTCCCTTGAGAGAATGACAGAAGGCACAAGCTCTCCAAAAAGCAAGGACTGACCACAAAATAGCATTCATACCTCTAAAACCCACTCAATCACAGAATTTACCCCATCCCAGAAAAATATTACTTTATAGCAAAGCAAAATAGATGTACCATTGACTCCTGCAATATTTGCATCTATGGCACAGGTCTGTATCATTAAACCCATTTTATATCTTTTCACAGTGTCTATATAACAATGATGGATCAATTTGAATTGCATTTCTTTCAATTGAGCTTCTACTGTGATTCAGTGAGCTGCTTCTAACCATCTCCTAACTTGGCATTCGCTAACTACTTTTCCTCTCTCTACTGCCAATACTGCGCTATATCTGGCAAAGCTTTAATTGTCATCCTTTTCTTACAGAGTTTATACAACATTGATATGGAATGTTTCCTTCCCTCATGCAATTCCATTTCATGTTCACACTGCCTTTCTTTCTTTAGAAACTCAATAGCTAAGAACTCAGCGTAGTGTCTTACCTGTAAAGAGCCAGCTCTGGGGGATTTGATATTCTTGCTGAAGGTGACCAAAGCTCTTCGATAACCTTCCTCTAAAGCAAAGAGAGTTACCCATACAGAAAACACACCTCCTCCTAGCCCAGGAGGGAACTCTGGGTTCCCCATTATTGGCAGAAATAGCGATTTAGAATCATCCAACTTCCTCCACCTGTAAATGTATCCCCAGGCCAGCCTGAAGGAGAACACGACTAGGGATGTGAATCGTTTTCCATATCGTCTTAACGATAGAAATCGTGTGGCAGGGCAAGAAAATCGTCTTAGGCACGATTTTTTAGTTAAAAAATCGTTAAAAATCGTTTTTTCCGATTAGTGCGCACTAACTCGAGTTAGTGCGCACTAACTGAAAATGATACAATTTGACACTTTTCAGGTCAGTTTAGGAATGAATATGTATTCCTATTGGCTGCCCTCTTATTTATTCATGTTACCAAGTTTCCTACTGACAGTATATGGGGGATGGGAAATGGAAACAGTTGGTAGCTTGACAAAACAAGTAATGTGATCAGTCAATGTGACTAGAACTTGTGCCCTAACCCTGATACCAGGGGTATTGTGATCTTCCTGCACACAGTGCCCTATCCCTATTAATACCAGGAGTGTTGTGATCTTCCTGCACACAGTGCCCTATCCCTAATACCAGGGGTGTTGTGATCTTCCTGCACACAGTGCCCTATTCCTGATACCGGGGGTGTTGTGATCTTCTTGCACACATCCCGATATCAGGGATAGGGCACTGCATGCAGGAAGATCACAACACTCCTGGTATTAATAGGGATAGGGCACTGCATGCAGGAAGATCACAACACTCCTGGTATTAATAGGGATAGGGCACTGCATGCAGGAAGATCACAACACTCCTGGTATTAATAGGGATAGGGCACTGCATGCAGGAAGATCACAACACCCCTGGTATCAGGGATAGGGCACTGTGTGCAGGAAGATCACAATACCCCGGAGGAGTGAGGGTCAGGCAGCTCCCCCCTGTCTGTGAAGCCAGCCTCTCACTAGTAATGCAGGGAGGGAGCTGTCTCAGACTTCACCATCCTCCCCCCCCCCCTTACCCACACACCATTCACTAGCTGGGACATGGGGGAAGTCAGGAGTGAGGGTCAGGCAGCTCCCCCCTGTCTGCGAAGCCAGCCTCTCACTAGTAATGTAGGGAGGGAGCTGTCTCAGACTTCACCATCCTCCCCCCCCCCCCCTCACCCACACACCATTCACTAGCTGGGACATGGGGGAAGTCAGGAGTGAGGGTCAGGCAGCTCCCCCCTGTCTGCGAAGCCAGCCTCTCACTAGTAATGCAGGGAGGGAGCTGTCTCAGACTTCACCATCCTCCCCCCCCCCCCTCACCCACACACCATTCACTAGCTGGGACATGGGGGAAGTCAGGAGTGAGGGTCAGGCAGCTCCCCCCTGTCTGTGAAGCCAGCCTCTCACTAGTAATGCAGGGAGGGAGCTGTCTCAGACTTCACCATCCTCCCCCCCCCCCCTCACCCACACACCATTCACTAGCTGGGACATGGGGGAAGTCAGGAGTGAGGGTCAGGCAGCTCCCCCCTGTCTGTGAAGCCAGCCTCTCACTAGTAATGCAGGGAGGGAGCTGTCTCAGACTTCACCATCCTCCCCCCCCCCCCCTCACCCACACACCATTCACTAGCTGGGACATGGGGGAAGTCAGGAGTGAGGGTCAGGCAGCTCCCCCCTGTCTGTGAAGCCAGCCTCTCACTAGTAATGCAGGGAGGGAGCTGTCTCAGACTTCACCATCCACCCCCCCCCCCCCTCACCCACACACCATTCACTAGCTGGGACATGGGGGAAGTCAGGAGTGAGGGTCAGGCAGCTCCCCCCTGTCTGTGAAGCCAGCCTCTCACTAGTAATGCAGGGAGGGAGCTGTCTCAGACTTCACCATCCTCCCCCCCCCCCCTCACCCACACACCATTCACTAGCTGGGACATGGGGGAAGTCAGGAGTGAGGGTCAGGCAGCTCCCCCCTGTCTGTGAAGCCAGCCTCTCACTAGTAATGCAGGGAGGGAGCTGTCTCAGACTTCACCATCCTCCCCCCCCCCCCCCCTCACCCACACACCATTCACTAGCTGGGACATGGGGGAAGTCAGGAGTGAGGGTCAGGCAGCTCCCCCCTGTCTGTGAAGCCAGCCTCTCACTAGTAATGCAGGGAGGGAGCTGTCTCAGACTTCACCATCCTCCCCCCCCCCTCACCCACACACCATTCACTAGCTGGGACATGGGGGAAGTCAGGAGTGAGGGTCAGGCAGCTCCCCCCTGTCTGTGAAGCCAGCCTCTCACTAGTAATGCAGGGAGGGAGCTGTCTCAGACTGGTATCAGGGTTAGAGCACTGTGTGCAGGAAGATCACAACACTCCTGGTATTAATAGGGATAGGGCACTGTAAGAGATGATTGTAGTAGATTGAATAAAGATCTGATGTTTCTGCTCTCCTCACACCAAACAAAAACAACACACAAGCAGAGAAGCCCTTCTTACAAAGCTGAGCTAGTAGTTAAGTAGGAGGAAAAGTAAACATACTGGTGCCAGTGTGGCTACTTAAAAAATACACTTACCAACAATCAATTACATATATTTGAACTGTGTACAGTTCCAGCCAGGACCACCTTTCTAAAATGCACAGTGATTGGCAAATTCAACATGCACTAGCATTTCAGGTGCCTGCTAACAAAAATAATAAACAAACAAGTTCTAGTCACGTGAGTGCTGATCATTACATTACGTTTTTTGTCAAGCTTCCAACTGTTTCCATTTCACATCCCCCCAACCATATTGGTAACATCAATAGATAAGAGCACAGCCAGCCAATAGGAATACATACATACATATTCATTCCTAAGTGACCTTTACTGACCTGGGAAGTGTGAACACTTTGTTTCATTTTCTGTTGGTGTTCGTTAGTTTCCAGTTCCATTTCCCATCCCCCCAACCATCACCTCAGTGGTAACCTTGGTAACATCAATAGATAAGAGGGCAGCCAGCCAATAGGAACACATATTCATTCCTAACTGACCTTCAGTGACCTGGAAAGTGTTTATTTGTATCATTTTCAGTTAGTGCGCACTAAATCGAGTTAGTGCGCACTAACGGGGAGTTAGTGCGCACTAACTCGAGTTAGTGCGCACTAACACGATTTAACGATTTTTAACGATAAATCGTTAGAATTTCTATTGTATCGTGTTCTATAACGATTTAAGACGATATAAACATTATCGGACGATAATTTTAATCGTTGAAAAACGATTCACATCCCTAAACACGACTGTGAAAAGGAGTATTGATATTTCCTTCAACAAGATGAACTAATCCTACTAGGGATGCCAGAGAAATCATATTAACTAACGAACTAGGGGCATCATATTTGTACTCATCCACTGTCCACTCCCACAGTAACCACAACTGACCATCAACATTATATAAGCATAAGTCTGGTAGATCAAGGCTTTGCAAGACGTTGTTCCTCAACATTTTATGAAAATCCCCCCTAAAAGAAAGTTAATTAAGGATCTTAAAAAAATTGGGAAATGGCACATGAATTCATTCAAATCCTTTTTAGGATTCCCTAAAAAAAGTAAAATATCATCTGTAAACATACACTTTTTCAATTCTTGCTTTCCCATCCAAATTCCCAGTAAGCTCCCTGGTTTTCTCAATCTTATGGCAAGAGGTTCTAGCATTAATATAAACAATAGTGCTGACAGAGGACAGACCTGCCATGTACCACCTTTCAAATCAAAGCTCTCAGACAACCAATCATTGTCCAGTCCTCTTCTACTGTGATGGCAACAGAAGTGGTCTGGAGAGCTCATCTGCATACCTTACCCATCACCCCTTGCAAGAGGACCCCATAGGTCACTGTGAGCTATGCAGGCTTCAGTCTCCACAACCCTAGTTTATAGAGGCCCCATACCCCATGCAACAGAAGAGAACCAGAAGGTTTATCTACAAAACTTAACCAGCAACACCTGGGAGAGGACTCCAGAGGTCATTGTGAGCTGTCCAGGTTTCAGTCCCCACAGCACCAGCTTCCAGAGGCCCCCAAACCTCATGCAAGAGAGGAGAACCAGAAGTCTTATCTACATACCTTACCCAGCAACACCTGGGAGAGGACTCCAGAGGTCACTGCGAGCAGTCCAGGCTTCAGTCTCCACAGCCCCAACTTCCAGAGGCCCCACACCTCATGCAAGAGAGGAGAACCAGAAGTCTTATCTATATACCTTACCCAGCAACACCTAGGAGAGGACTCCAGAGGTCACTGTGAGCTGTCCAGGCTTTATTCTCCACAGCCCCAGCTTCCAGAGGCCCCACACCTCATGCAAGAGAGGAGAACCAGAAGTCTTATCTACATACCTTACCCAGCAACACCTGGGAGAGGACTCCAGAGGTCACTGCGAGCTGTCCAGGCTTCAGTCTCCACAGCCCCAGTTTCCAGAGGCCACACACCACATGTGGCAGAAGAGAACCAGAAGTCTTATCTACATGCCTTACCCAGAAACACCTGGGAGAGGACTCCAGAGGTCACTGCAAGCTGTCCAGGCTTCAGTCTCCACAGCCCCAGTTTCCATCTGAGTCTATCCTGGTGGAACAGTTCCCTGCGGGGCTCCTCCCCATGGGAGTCACTACCACTGTTGCCCCTAAGAATCCACCAAACACCTCGAAAACATAACAGATTACTAACTCCATGGATTCAGCTCAGCTCACCACATTGCAGGCCTTTCCAGGCCTGGCCCAGCGAATCTCCAAACAACAGAACTCGGTGGATAGCTTGACTGTGGCATTTAATCTACTGCACTCACAGATGAACGCTTCTGCTACCACAGGTAAAGAAGAAACATTGCCAGAAGTGATGGTTAAGAGTCTGCACATCAGAGCACTGACACGGCTTGAGGCATCACCTCTTCACTTGGAGGTTCATAAGACTTATCCAGCAAAGTGGCAGCAAAGACTCCACGTAGCAGGAGAAGTCAAAATTTAAGTGGATAAGTGGCACAGATCTCCTAACTGTGAGTATTTGAGCTCTTAATTTTAATCATTAACAGCGTGTAGATTTCACTTGAGCATTTTTCTTATCCCTTTTCAGTTTTTATACATGCAAATCATTAAATTTTGGAGCATCTGCGGATCAAGGAAATTACCAGTTTTACCAATTAGTCCACCAGTTTACCCAGTCTATCTCTGGATCATCAAGACCCTCCTGGTCCTTCAGGTCGAACTCCCCCAATTAAACCTTGATCCTTCACCCGCTCGGTATTTAGCTATAAAGAATTTTATTCCTCCTTCCACCAGATAATTGGCAGGAGTAAATATGCGCACTAACAGCCACACACGCATCGCTTCAGCAGGTTATAAAATAGCATCTTATACACCTAAATGTTGGTCCTTCCCTGAAATGCCTTGGACTGCCCTTTATTTAGTTACTTATTTTTGCAATTAATAATTTTTATTGATCCAAAAACAATCACATATCCAAGAAATATATGTTAGCAAAACAACAGATCACTGTTACATATCAATAATTATAATAATGGAAATATTTAATAAGTATCCAGACGATCCTCAATTCCAAAAATCAAGTTGGAAGAAACAGGGCCGGATTTTAAATGCCCTGCGCGCGTAAATCCGGCCGGATTTACGTGCGCAGGGCCCTTGCGCGCCTATTTTGCATAGGCCGCCGGCGTGCGCAGAGCCCCGGGACGCGTGTAAGTCCCGGGGCTTTGTAAAAGGGGCGTGTCGGGGGCGTGTCCTAAATGACGCAGCGTTTCGGGGGCATGACGCCTCATTGTGGGGGCAGGCCCGGGGGTGTGGTCGAGGCCCCGGGACCAGCCCCTGGGTCGGGTGGTGCACGTAGATTTACGTCTGCTTTTAGCAGGCGTAAATCGTGCAACAAAGGTAAGGGGGGGGGGTTAGATAGGGCCGGGGGGGTGGGTTAGGTAGGGGAAGGGAGGGGAAGGTGGGGGGAGGGCGAAGGAAAGTTCCCTCCGAGGGCGCTCCGAAATCGGAATGGCCTCGGAGGGAACAGGAAGCGCGCGCTGGGCTCGGCGCGTGCAGGTTGCACAAATGTGCACTCCCTTGCGCGCGCCGATCCTGGATTTTATAAGATACGCGCAGCTACGCGCGTATCTGATAAAATCCAGCATACATTTGTTCGCGCCTGGTGCGTGAACAAAAGTACGCGCTTGCGCAAAATTATAAAATCTACCCCACAGCTTTTATCAGTCTCCCCATCCCCTTCCCTTACCCACCCCTCCCTAGTTCCCCTATGTCCAACTTCCACTCATGGGTGTCCTCTTCTAATCAGGACATAGCAATTCCATTCAACTCAGTTCACTCTGTAAAAATCATCTGGGTGTACTCCTAAGGTTGCTTCCTCAATCTCCACTGTTTTGCATATCTTTATTTAAGGCTGTCACTTTACCCATATAGTAAACTCTCTCCTGATGCTAGTATTCTCTACCTTCCGGTGAAGTAGAAGGCTTATTCTGGTAGCATGCAAGGTCATATCTTGCAGTGATTGTAATCTGTTCAAATAAAGCTGTCCTTGAAGAATCCAATCCAAATCCACATCAGAAGTGGGTATGTTTTATAGAAAAGCAGAGGATCTCTTACCACCCGCACCCCCAAAATGCTATACATTAAATCCACTATCATATCCCAATATTTAATAACTTCTGGACACTCACACCAGGTCCTCCAAGCACTGTTATTCTCCACATTAGACTATTTTAACGCTCTCCTGCTTGGCCTCCCAACAACCACTCTCAGACCGCTGCAGCTACTCCCAAATGCAGCAGCAAGACTACTCACAAACAGCAGAAGATCGGACCACATCTCACCTGTCCTGAAAAACCGACACTGGTTTCCCATTCGATTCAGAATTCATTATAAAGTCCTCACCCTCATCCACAAAGCTCTCTACACTGACAAGTTTAACTGGATGAACACATCCTTCTAATTCTGCAACCCAAAAAGGAACCTCCACTCCAACAACACTGGTCTCATCCCAATCCCCTCTCCAAAAATAATCCACCTGACTACAATAAGAGAACGCACTGAGGTAGATCTTTAAAAAGTATGCCGGATTTTAATAGATATGGGTGTAGCTGCGCATATCTGTTAAAATACGGGGTCGGCGCGCACAAGGCTGCGCAAAATCGGCAGCCTGCGTGCGCCAAGCCGCGCAGCCTGGCTCCATTCTCTCCGAGGCCGCTCCGAAATCGGGAACTTCTTTTTTTGTCCCCCCACCTTTCCCTCCCTTCCCCTACCTAACCCACCCCCCCAGCCCTGGGGAGGGTGGGTTAGGAGGTGAGGCAGGCAGGCGTAACTCGTGCGTGCGATCAGGCTGCTGGTGGCTGTGTTCCGGTCCGGGGGGCTGGTCTGGAGGCCGCGGCCATGCCCCCGGAATGCCCCCAGGCTGGAACTACGCCCACGGTAACGTCCCCGGACCCGCCCCGAACACCACGTCGCCTCTGGCACGCCCCCAACACACCCCCAACATGCGCGTAAGTCCCGGGGCTTTGCACGCGCCTGTGGCCTATACAAAATAGGCGCGCCGGCGGCCAAGTGCCCTGTGCGCGTAAATCAGGTAGGATTTACGCGCGCAGGGCATTTAAAATCTACCCCACTATGTCTGTGGCCAGACCCGCTCTCTGGAATAACTTACCATTACATCTAAGGCTAGAATCAACAATGCAAACCTTCAAAACAAAACTTAAAACATGGCTTTTCCAAAAAGCTTTCACAACAACCACCTAACACCCACTTCTGATGCTACCATACGAAAAGACACTAGGTAAGGACATAAAAGTTACATTTCAATATCCCTGTTATTATACGACAAGACACTCAACAAAACGTACTGTCATAAATGATCCATACAACATCCTTTCCAAGAATCAATGTTAAAGTCATAATAGCAAGACTCTACATAGGATGTACTGCCGTCACTGTTTCAGGTTTAATCTCCTAGTAAAATTTAATAAAGTGTAAAGTTACAATGTTAAGTAAAAGTTAATTACAATGTTAAATAAGAATTATTTACAATGTTAAATAAGACTATATTGATGTTATAATGTAAAACAGGAAGTCCCTACTTCTTGAACACAGTTACAATGTAAACCAATGTGATATTCCAAATTGAACACCGGTATTTTTATTGTGATAGGGTTTGAATGGAAGTATAGAGGTTTTTACCACTATCAGAATTAAAACTATTACCAGGGAATCCTGCTTGGATGAAAACCCCTTTGTTAAATCCTCCCTTTTACCCTTATTGCCTCTAGACAAGAAGTTTATTGTTTAATTTCAGAGATGTGTGTTCATATCTACCACAGAACTTTATTCACCAATAATTCATGCAGCACAGCATGCATTTAAAATAAACCAGTCAGTTTGTAGTAAAAAATATTTTCTTTATTTCAGATAAAGATATCAATATTAGAATCTCTAAATGACTAAGAAACATTTATATGTTCAAATCTTAACTTTACCAGAGTATATCCTACAATCAATGTGAAAACTATTAATAGGGTAACTGAAAAGATTAAAACCAATGACATCTTTTGCTTAATTATTACATTTCTAATACATCTGCCAATCTAGAAACAATAGCAATTAAAGGTTTTCATATACTTGAATAAATGATTATATCTTTACCAGATATCTGAAGCAGCCCGCTCTTTGTCTCTCCATCCACGTGCAAGGAAAAAATCCAAAAGTCACACACTTTTTTTTTGTGTGTCTGCTTCTTGTTTTATACCCGGAAAAATTATTTGATTCCATCATTTGTAGGGATCTGTGGGCAATAAATGCCTATTCTAGTTACCAATTGATGAGCAATGATCCTGGAATGGCAAGGTGCATTATGAATAAGACACATACCAGTCCAGTCAATTATAGACAGTTATTCACAGTTCTCAGTAGATCCAGCTGGATCAGATGTCTCAGATATCTGTGAAGTCAGCCTGAATAATAATTGGTAGTGAGAGCTGTTTGCTCGCCTTCCACTGCTGGTCTAGTCGGAGCAGAATCTTGAGCAGGATTTGGTTGCTGTTGTTCTGTTGTTGCAGGATGACTGTTTGACCATCCTCAAGGGAGAGAGCTGCATCCAACCAAACCACAAAGTCATGTCCATCATCTGTTGGAGAATTAGCCGGAGTAGGGTGCGTTGGATCCAGTGTTACCAATTCTTCATCCGTCACAAAAGACTGTGGACTAGGTGCTGAAAACCAATTCGAGCTTACCCTCGGGCTGGAGGCTCTGGGGTTTCCACCTGAAGCAACAGGAGAGGCATCTGATAGGCCTTGTCTATATCCTGATTGATATTCTGCCAGAGAGTAGATATTGAAATAGCAGGGCACAAGTTCCCAAGGAGCGCACTGACAAAGGTAGGTATTCAAGGTTCTTCGTAGTGCTTCACGAACAGATGCCAGTCTTCTTGGCCAAGTCCAGCAATAGGAATATTGTGGGAACTTAAATAAAACATCACAGTTTTATGCAGATAATAAGGCACACGTGTATCAGGATTGTTTTCTGAATTCATCCAGCTTCCATAGTCGGCATACTCATTTATGAGATCAGGTCCAGGCTGATAATCATTGCATTCTTCTTAGGATTAGCTGGATAATGTATCTTTGAGTTTACACCTGCCATCTCTGGTTCATTGCTCTTCGTTCTAGCTTCTCCTAAGACAGAAGAAAAGAGCACCAATTATTACTATGATTCCCAGGATTAATGGGAATAAATTGATCCCTAAGTCATGAAGGAGTCCACCTGCCCCTTCCATTATGGTTTTAACTACACCAATAGCTGTTTTAACTATTCCACCCACTAATCCAGAGAAAGCATGACCCAGGGCATTTGAAAATACCTCTGGCTTCAGTAGCTCTTCCAGGATCAGCTCCCATTCACTAGCTGTTAGTTCTATCATTCTCAGATGCTGTAAAAACTCATCCTCTGACATTAACCAAAAAGACAAATTTCTCAATAATTCATTTACATTTAAAACATGAGTCAATAACATTTTTAACTCAGTGAATTGTACTGGTTTAAATTCCATATATTTTATAGTTTCAGTTAACCGGGCACTAAGTGTAGGATAAAATTCCCACGGTCCACACTTAATGACAGATAGTGCAGTAACTAAATACAATATTCCCGGTTGAAACCCACACTGTGCTTTGTTTCAAAAAAACTTCTACTAGAGGACCGGGATTCAGTTCTAGAGGACAATCAGCTTCTCCCTCTAGTGTGAGGCAAGTATTAGAGACCTGTACCAGGGAAATACACACAGAAACTTTGTGACAACCTTGTGCTATAATCCAGTGATAACCAGCATTATTAATACACAAGTGTGTTGGTTCAAAGATTTTAATTGTTTTAATCCAGGTGTTGCTTCCGTTTGAGCTCTCCGAGAACTGATCAAAGTTCTGGATTTCCCAGCAATGTTTATAGACCTGGGTAGTGATTGGGAGAAAAATGCATCTAACCCCTTATACTAGAGTTGAACCTAAGGTTGCCCATGGTTCTTTTCCCATTTCATGTTTGCTGACCTGCAAAATAACTTGTGAGGCCTCAACATGGGCATACTGAATCTGCTCAGCTGTGAGGTTTATTTCCTCTAACATTTTTCCCAATTGAAGGTCTCCCCATTTGGGTTTTGGGGAAGTAAGACCATCTATAAAGTGAGTAAGCTGTTCTATTCTTGCTAGAACCTGTATTTTCTCATCAGTTGTGGATATGGCTTCAATCCCCAACTGTAAGGTTTGAGCTAAGTAATCCCTTAGCTGAAAAATACCTGCTCTTAGCTGATATTCATTGGATTGAATACCTTTTATAGCAGTTTTAATTCTATCATTAAGATTAAGGAATGTATTTTGAACCTCATGTTTCAAAGCATTCCTGCGCTTTCTGTTGGCTGTTCTCATCACCCAAGCAGGCAGGGGAAATGAGTCATTCAGTCATTTTGTCTGTACAATTAAATCTAACACAGAAGTAACCTCAGTGTCATTCAACTCCTCAGCTAAACCCCTGATACAGGCAGTAGAGGTGTGCATCCGTTTTCCACGTATTTGTAATCCGCAACTTATTTTTTGCTATCTGTTAAATACGTGGGGAGGTGAAACGCATCGCGACCCCCCACGTATTTAACAGATATCTGTTTTATTCGGCCTCCTAAATAAAAATTTAAACCCCCCCACCCTCCTGACCCCCCCAAGACTTACCAAAACTCCCTGGTGGTCCAGCGGGGAGTCAGGAAGCCATCGCTGCACTCGTTTGCCGGTTTCATCATGGCGCCGATAGCCTGTGTCACAGGGGCTCCAGTTGCAGGAACAGAGCAACTAGTCTGGACTCAAGACCCGCTGGCAGGGATTCCGGAGAGATGCCTTGCCAGACCTGGTGAGTGTAAAACCTGAAGGAACATCAATATGCAACAAAACAGGATCTTGCACCAGCCAGCCATGGTATGGAACAAGAATGACACCAGAAGGCAAAGGCACAGCTAGAAGAGACAAAGGCTCAGAAGGTGAGCGCTTACTGACATGTGAGTGAGAATAACGGAGCTCCCGTGAAGCTGCGGGAGAAAAGGTGGAATGCAGCTGGGTATGAGAAAAGAGATAAAATAGTGAGATGGGAGATGCAATAATTAAAAGCATCCAACATGCAATAACATACTTACAATAAGGTCTGTAAAAAAGAAACACCGCATGCAAAAATGTACTGATTGGAGAACAAACCATAAAGCATTCAAGCAAAAGCTTCTGCTGAAAGCAGGTTAAACATGGAGGACGCTCAGACGCGGGACTAGCTACACTGAGAACGACCTGATCATCCTGCTCCGGGGTAGGCACAGTCATGTCACAGGTTGAAATGACATCAATTGCTGGAGCAGTGGGAGCGCTGGGCAGCGGTAGTTCCTCCTGACCCATTGGCGTCAGCGGAAACTGCGGATGCAGCAGAGGCTGGGGGTCGAACTGAGGCTCTGGCACCGGAAAACCCCAATGTTTCGGATACCAGCTTGACATATCTAATGGACACAACCTTTCTGTTCTCTGGATCCTCAGAGTCAGAAAGCAACAGTCCCGAGGTACCTAGAATTTCTGTAACAATAAAGGGATTAGACCAGTATGGTTCTAAAGAGCCACGAACATGCGTTTTGCTCAAAACTACGGAACCAATCTGAAAAGGATTTGGAGTCCAAGAGGCCTTGTCAGAAGTAACCATAGCATCTGAGGAGGCCATATTTTCAAGCATAGAGAACCCAAAGAGAGACATAGCGGGAGCTTCATGATTGGCAGTTATGGTACTATTATTCCGGATTTGGATCTCCGAAAGATGAAGGTACCAATTACTGGGGCTAGATTTCAAGGCAAAAATTTGCAAACTACGCTTAACCTCACCAGTAATCCTTTCAATCATTCCATTAGATTCTGGACGATGTGGGTAGGAGAATCGATGAGTAATGCTATGATCAGCACAAAAGGTCTCAACCTCAGCATTTTTAAAGGCTGGACCGCCGTCTGTGCAGAGAAACTGAAAGGGCAAAATACCATATATAATAGCCAGACGGTTAACAGTTACTATAGCTGTAATGCGTTTCTGTGCAAATAAAAACACAAAGCCAGTAAAGGAATCAAGTACAACCAAAATATGTCTGTAATCACGGGAAGAAGTAAGGGAACCAACATGATCCATATAGACCACCTGCCCTGGTCTAATTCCCCGTGGAAGTGTCCCTTCAACATAAGGGGGTCCAGTACGTTTGGGATTTGTGCGCTGACAATCCAAACAGTCACTGACCATTTTCTTTGCCTGACTTCTAGTCAAAACCCCATCTGAATGCTGGCACAAAGTAGCCGCATTCAAATGTAAGGAGCCATGCCTAGCAAGATGGGCCCTTATAGTTATTTCTTGCTGAGAGGCAGCCAATTTAGCTGCTTCATCTGCCTAAGAATTGTAACGAGAGTACCAGCCCACGGTCTGGTGAGCAGGCACAGCAAAACTAGCACTGGACAGTAAGTTTCTGTGAAGTAGAAAATATTAATCTCCAGTGAGCTCTGTGAGCTATAGGCTTGCCTGTAACATCTAAAAAGTCATTGTTTTCCCACACTTTCATATGTGAATTAAACCCAGACACCACATATGTAGAATCAGAACAAACCATAACAGACCTGTCAGGATCCAAATTGGGCATGTGTTCAATATGTCTCAAAGCCTTTTGAAAGGCAATCGGCTCCGCTTGCTGTGAACTCATATCACCTAATTTCCAAGTGTGCGTGGCAGACACTTTCCACTGTCCCCTTTTATTAGGAGTCAAAATAACATTAGCTGTGCCAGCAAAAAATGCAGTAAGATAGTCACCCGAGGGTGTGGCAGAACCATCAGTAAAAATTACCAATTGAACTTTCTGATAAAGCGGAGGAAGGATCCTATCTTGCTCAGTTGTTAAGCAAAGATCCTCACATGTCAAAAGAATGTCAGAATCAGCCAAACCATTCTGATAATGGAATTGTACATCATCTCTATATTGATCAGCGCGCCATTGAACCCATCGTGTAGAGAGAGCCCTACTCTCTGGGAGGGAATGGCGAGTGACAGCCTGTAACTGGGGTATCCCAGTATAACAATGAATGGTCTTACCCTGTGCTAGAGTAGAGACTTTAGACAATCCATATCTGACAGCTGTCAGTGTACGCTCAACAATATTAAATTTCCTCTCAGGCTGAGAGAAAGTGTGTGTGATTATAACATATGGGCTGAGATTCAGTATGGTTACTGATTGTAGCCAAGAAATGAGAGTCAGAAACCTGCAGCGTGACATCTAAATCTTTAGATGGCTTACGGTGTGCCAGAGGGGCTGAATTTTTGACAGCCTCCCGTAGTGCTCTCAAACATTCAGAATGAACAGTAGTCCAATCCCTTGCCACAACGGCATCTCCTTTAAGCAAATCATATAAGGGGGCTGCTAATGAGGCAAAACTAGGTACAGTTTTACGTGCAAAATTGAGGGTCCCCATTATTACTTGCAGTTGGCGAGATGTCTTAGGCACTGGGAAGGATATAATCTTTTCTTGGAGGGTGGGGGCAAGGCTAGCACCTGCCACCCCAATTAAAAATCCCAGAAACTTAACTTCCTCAAAACCAATTCTGGCCTTGGCAAAATTTATCACAAAGCCTTCCTCATCCAGTACCTGTATTAGTTTAACAACAGAATTCCAAAGCACATCCAGCTTATCTGAAGCCAGATATATATCATCAACATAAGGAATGGCATTATCAATGTTATGTCACTGAAGGAGTTCTTCAACAGCAGCAGAAAACAACACAGGAGAACCCTGAGGGAGCCTGGTATACTGATACTGATTACCCCTAAATGTAAAAGCAGTGACAGGTGAAGAGCTAATAGGAATACTCCAGAAACCATTAGCTAAATCCAAGGTGGCTTTCCACCTAGGACGTGGCAAATTATCAATTGTAGAGGCAGGATTTAAAGTCTGTGCTGCTACTGTCTCAGAAGAGGCATTAAGGACCCAATAGTCTATGACCAAACAGGTACTCCCATTTGGTTTGGGCACAGGAAGGAAGGGTGAATTAAATTCAGAATATTCTTCAATTAAAACACCTTGAGTAAGTTTCTGAGAAATTATAATATTTAAGTCATTCCAAAATTTCTTATGTACAGGATACTGTTTTTGAGGACTGAAAGGCTTAGTTAAAACAATCTCTATTGGCTTAGGGATGTGCATTAAACCTGTATGTGTATGGTAGAGCTGAACCACCCCTAACTTAAGCCATTCAGTAAACATTTTTTGCAGCTCTGCGTTTCCAATTAAGGATTTGAGCTGAGGAGAAATTGAAGCTTTTATAGCCTCAAAGCCATACAATGGGTCTTCCCTCATCATAGAAGGCAAAACAGGCACATCAGCCTGTGTGAAATAAACTGCAAATGGATCCTCCTCATCAAATAAACAAGCCACTTTTATGGTGCGAGACCCTTTGAAGTAAGGGGAAAAGATCTCGATGGTTCCTAAGGGAGCCTGAGACTGCTTTCCTGCAAACATAGTAATTGTAACATACTCATTTAAGTACTGAATTTTGTCCCATTCTCTAGTCAAAATATTAATAGAAGTACCAGAATCCATCATCCCCATAAATAAATCACCCCGTTCCTTACTCTGAACCCACAGGGGGTTGAGTCGTGGAGCCAACACTGCCATGGTGAGTGGCATGCTTAGCCGGCTTCTTCTGTGAAGAAGGAGGTGGGTGCTCAGCTTTAGCTACAGCCCCGGACACCACTGGAGGTTTCTCAGGAGCTGGAAAGCAGGCAGGGGGGGTCCCTCGATTATCCCTTACAGGATAACGTGGAACCCACCCAGTATTAGAGGGATTACTTAGGGGGGGGGGGGTGTATAATCCTGTCTAGAATTCCCAAACCCCCTATTGTCCCTCTGATTTCTATCCTGGGAAGATTTCCTGAAGTTAAAACTCACCCTTCTGGAAGGTTTCTCAGTCTGAGTGCGCTGGATATCTCTGCCCCTCTCCCTTTGCCTGTCGTACCCTGGCTGCGCCTGTTTAAGGGGCTTAGAAGGGATTAAAGGTCGACCAGCCGCCTCAAAAACCTGCTGGATTATGAAAGGAAAGCGCTCATGTCTCTCACCTGGCGCTAATGCACTTAAACGGTTACTAAGATCAATACGAATAGAGGTATCAGGCATTATGTCTTTTAAAATCTCCCAAACCTGTTCAAAATTACCAATAGTAACCAGCATGCCAAGTGAATATGCAGCTGAAATACCAAACTTTTGTAAAATATGATGCAACACCTCACCAAGATTTGTAATCAAAGGCTTGCCAAAAATAGCACGATAGGTCCATGCGTAATAGCTCCCCCGTGAATC
Source organism: Rhinatrema bivittatum (assembly GCF_901001135.1). NCBI lineage: Eukaryota > Metazoa > Chordata > Amphibia > Gymnophiona > Rhinatrematidae > Rhinatrema > Rhinatrema bivittatum. The sequence continues at coordinate 827,975,252 of NC_042615.1, forward strand.
ACAAGCAGAGGGGGGAGGAACCAAATTCTGTGGCATCAGAGCAGAAATAATATAATGTCTGGTACGCGAATCACATGTGCCAGTAACGGCTTCAAGGGCAACTAGCCTAGTAGCCAGATTCTCTGGTACCAGATTAACATCAGCTGGAAGTGTCCCCAATGCCCGCCTTACTCTGTCTGCTTTACGATCGATCTCACTACGGGCTCCGAATTCCACAGGCGTCCCCATGGAAACAGAATGTATCCCATAATGATCTCTAAGTGTCTGAAAGCAGCGCAAGACAGCAGTGTAAAAAACATTCTTTTTCCCAGCTGGAACCTGATCCACGGTCAGGACATCAAAGGACAAAATAGATCAAGAGGGGGTCGCTGCTCAGTGAATGCCAAACCCCCCCTTTTCTCAGAAACCGGAATCACCGGATGTTCCACAAACAAACATTTACTAAGTGAGAAAGACATCTGACAGTCAGGAAGTGCAAAAGGAACAAATTCCTCTTCAGTCCTGCGATTCAAACCCTGGTATCTGCCCTGTGCAGAAAGGGTTTTTAAACAACATATGTCAATGTGAAAGCATGGCGACGAATCACTGTCTATCTGCAAATGCAACACAAAGGACTGATTTTCCCTGATATGATTGGCTTCAACCCACTGGCGAAACGTTGCTTCCTGTGAAGCCCGTATACGATAAGGGTCTGCCATAAGAACTGAATACAAAAACAGCAGCAACAGGCAAAATTACAAAAACTGGAAAATAAATCCAAATTCAAATGTCAAAATTACAAAATTACAAAATTACAAATTACAAAATTACAAAATTATCCAAATTCAAACAGGCAAAATTACAAAAACTGGAAAATAAATCCAAATTCAAATGTCAAAATTACAAAATTACAAATTACAAAATTACAAAATTATCCAAATTCAAACAGGCAAAATTACAAAAACTGGAAAATAAATGCCAAATTCAAATGTCAACACCTTAAAAGATTCTACAGTAGATTAGACCATCTGTGGGTGCCATGTAAAAGGTTTTTGAATATAAGTTTAGAGGTTTCTACCACTAGCAGAATTAAAACTATTACCAGGGAATCCTGCTTGGATGAAAACCCCTTACTTACATACTCCCCCCTACCCTTCCTGCCTAGAGACAAAAAGTGTATTGTTTAATTTCAGAGATGTGTGTTCATATCTACCACAAAACTGTATTCACCAATAATTCATGCAGCACAGCATGCATTTAAAATAAACCAGTCAATTTGTAGTAAAAAATATTTTCTTTATTTCAGATAAAGAAAGGTATCAATAAAAATCTCTAAATGACTAAGAAACATTTTTATGTTCAAATCTTAACTTTACCAGAGTATATCCTACAATCAATGTGACAACCATTAATAGGGTAACTGAAATGATTAAAATCAGGTAAATATCAATCAATGTCATCTTTTCAATTAATTAATCAATGCATTTCTAATACATCTGCCAATCTAGAAACAATAGCAATTTAAAGTTTCTCATATACTTGAATAAATGATTATATCTTTACCAGATATCTGAAGCAGCCCGCTCTTGTCTCTCTATAGTCACGTGTAAGGAAAAATCCAAAGTCACACTCCTTCCTGCGTTTGCTTCAGTTTTATACCCTGAACAACTCTTTGAATTCTTTGATCCAGAGTAACTGTATCTTTTCTGTCAATACATCTATCTTTTTTAGCCTTTGAAGAACTTCAGTTCTAAAACCTGAATAAGGTTCAAGCAATATTATCCATATCAGAATATGAAAAATAGGAGTTTTTCTTACCCTCTTTAAAGAAGTGCCCATTTTCGGTCTTTTATTTAATGCCAAGGTGCGCCAGGCAAAAAACAATCTTTTAGTCTTTTTTAACTTTCTTTGTAGTTCTGAGAGAAAAGCTTTTGCATTCCCCTCTATCCCAGGATTCACGCCTGAGTGACCACATGTTTTAGGATGCCCAAGGTCATAAAATGCAGACTTCTTTCTCACTAGAGATGAGCAATAAGTCGAAAACAACCTTTCTCAAGGTCTGTAAAGGGGGAGAAGAGGGGACTGGAGTTTTTCCAGCATAGGCCTTCAACTAAAGAAAGCCATGGCTTTTAGAAAATGTAAAGGCATATGGGTATTAAATGTTAACATGCCTCTTTATGGCTAATTGATTACTGACTTCACTAAATATAAGTAATTATCAATAAAGCACAAAATATTAAAATATTTCCTGACAATAACATGATCAAATTTAAACAAATAACTGGAAGGGGAACAATAAGTAAATCTGAAGCTCTAACACTAAACTTTCAAAAGGAAAACTTTGATAAAATGAGGAAAATAGAAAAAAACTGAAAGGTGCAGCTGCAAAGTTTAAAAGTGTTCAACAGGCATGGACATTGTTTAAAATTACAATCCTAGACGTGCAGTCCATATGTATTCCACACATTAAGAAAGGTGGAAGGAAGGCAAAACGATTACCATCATGGTTAAAAGGTGAGGTGAAAGAGGCTATTTTAGCCAAAAAAACATCCTTCAAAAATTGGAAGAAGGATCCATCTGAAGAAAATAGGATAAAACATAAGAATTCTCAAGTTAAGTATAAAACATTGATAAGACAGGTGAAGAGAGAATTTGAATTGAAGTTGGCCATAGAGGCAAAAACTCATAATAAAAACTTTTAAAAATATATCGAAAGCAAGAAACCTATGAGGGAGTCGGTTGGACCATAAGATGACCGAGGGGTTAAAGGGGCTCTTAGGGAAGATAAGGCCATTGCAGAAAGACTAAATGAATTCTTTGCTTCCATGTTTACTAATGACGATGTTGGGGAGATTAGGGATGTGAATCGTTTTAGGACGATTAAAATTATCGTCCGATAATTTTAATATCGTCTTAAACCGTTATGGAACACAATACAATACAGATTCTAACGATTTATCGTTATAAATCGTTAGAATCGTGAGCCGGCACACTAAAACCCCCTAAAACCCACCCCCGACCCTTTAAATTAAATCCCCCACCCTCCCGAACCCCCCCCCCCCAATAACTTAAATAACCTGCGGGTCCAGCAGCGGTCCGGAACGGCAGCGGTCCGGAACGGGCTCCTGCTCCTCAATCTTGTCGTCTTCAGCCGGCGCCATTTTCCAAAATGGCGCCGAAAAATGGCGGCGGCCATAGACGAAAAAGATTGGACGGCAGGAGGTCCTTCCGGACCCCCGCTGGACTTTTGGCAAGTCTCGTGGGGGTCAGGAGGCCCCCCACAAGCTGGCCAAAAGTTCCTGGAGGTCCAGCGGGGGTCAGGGAGCGATTTCCCGCCGCGAATCGTTTTCGTACGGAAAATGGCGCCGGCAGGAGATCGACTGCAGGAGGTCGTTCAGCGAGGGTTCCGGCGCCTCGCTGAATGACCTCCTGCAGTCGATCTCCTGCCGGCGCCATTTTCCGTACGGAAAATGGCGCCAGCCATACGCGTATGGCCGGCGCCATTTTCCGTACGAAAACGATTCGCGGCGGGAAATCGCTCCCTGACCCCCGCTGGACCTCCAGGAACTTTGGCCAGCTTGTGGGGGGCCTCCTGACCCCCACGAGACTTGCCAAAAGTCCAGCGGGGGTCCGGAAGGACCTCCTGCCGTCCAATCTTTTTCGTCTATGGCCGCCGCCATTTTTCGGCGCCATTTTGGAAAATGGCGCCGGCTGAAGACGACAAGATTGAGGAGCAGGAGCCCGTTCCGGACCGCTGCCGTTCCGGACCGCCGCTGGACCCGCAGGTTATTTAAGTTATTTGGGTGGGGGATTTAATTTAAAGGGTCGGGGGTGGGTTTTAGGGGGTTTTAATGTGCCGGTTTTTTCGATTTTTCGATTTTTAACGATTTTTAACGATTTTTCACGATATTTTACCCCCCCAAACGGCAACAATACGATTCCCTCCCCCTCCCAGCCGAAATCGATCGTTAAGACGATCGAGGACACGATTCACATCCCTAGGGGAGATACCAGTTCTGGAGATGGTTTTCAGTGGTGATGAGTCAGACGAACTGAACAAAATCACTGTGAACCTGGAAGATGTAGTAGGCCAGATTGACAAACTAAAGAGTAGCAAATCACCTGGACTGGATAGGATGCATCCTAGGGTACTGAAGGAACTAAAAAATGAAATTTCTGGTCTACTAGTTAAAATTTGTAACCTATCATTAAAATCATCCATTGTACCTGAAGACTGGAGGGTGGCCAATATTTTAAAAAGGCTCTAGGGGTGATCCGGGAAACTATAGACCAGTGAGCCTGACTTCAGTGCCGGGAAAAATAGTGGAAACTATTCTCAAGATCAAAATCGTAGAGCATATAGAAAGACATGATTTAATGGAACACAGTCTACATGGATTTACCCAAAGGAAGTCTTGCCTAACAAAGCTGGTTCATTTTTTTGAAGGGATTAATAAACATGTGGATAAAGGTGAACCGGTAAATGTAGTATATTTGGATTTACAGAAGGCGTTTGACAAAGACCTTCATGAGAAGCTTCTACGAAATCTAAAAAGTCATGGGATAGGAGTCGATGTCCTTTCGTGGATTACAAACTGGTTAAAAGACAGGAAGAGAGTAAGATTAAATGGTCAATTTTCTCAGTGGAAAAGGGTAAACCGTGGAGTACCTCAGGGATCTGTACTTGGACCGGTGCTTTTCAATATATGTATAAATGATCTGGAAAGGAATATGACAAGTGAGGTTATCAAATTTGTGGATGATACAAAATTATTCAGAGTAGTTAAATCACAAGCAGACTGTGATACATTACAGGAGGACCTTGCAAGACTGGAAGATTGGGCATCCAAATGGCAGATGAAATTTAATGTGGACAAGTGCAAGGTGTTGCATATAGGGAAAAATAACCCTTGCTGTAGTTACACGATGTTAGGTTCCATATTAGGAGCTACTACCCAGGAAAAATATCTAGGCTTCATAGTGGATAATACTTTAAAATCATCTGCTCAGTGTGCTGCACTAATCAAAAAAGCAAACAGAATGTTAGGAATTATTAGGAAAGGAGTGGTTAATAAAACGGAAAATGTCATAATGCCTCTATATCACTCCATGATGAGACTGCACCTTGAATACAGTGTACTATTCTGGTCGCCGCATCTCAAAAAATATATAGTTGCGATGGAGAAGGTACAGAGAAGGGCAACCAAAATGATAAAGGGGATGGAACAGCTCCCCTGTAAGGAAAAGCTGAAGAGGTTAGGGCTGTTCAGCTTGGAGAAGAGACGGCTGAGGGGGATATGATAGAGATCTTTAAGATCATGAGAGGTCTTGAACGAGTAGATGTGAATCGGTTATTTACACTTTCGAATAATAGACGGACTAGGGGGCATTCCATGAAGTTAGCAAGTAGCACATTTAAGACTAATCGGAGAAAATTATTTTTCACTCAATGCATAATAAAGCTCTGGAATTTGTTGCCAGAGGATGTGGTTAGTGCAGTTATTGTAGCTGGGTTCAAAAAAGGTTTGGATAAGTTCTTGGAGGAGACGTCCATTAACGGCTATTAATCAAGTTTACTTAGGGAATAACCACTATTATTAATTGCATCAGTAGCATGGGATCTTCTTAGTGTTTGGGTAATTGCCAGGTTCTTGTTGCCTGGTTTGGCCTCTGTTGGAAACAGGATGCTGGGCTTGATGGACCCTTGGTCTGACCCATGTTAATGGCGATAACCTCTGACCAATAATTCAATGAATGCCAGCTCCAAAGAAGTTATGCAGTGAAAGGTTTATTAATGGGGAAAAGGGGAAAGGCGTGGTTTCCCCGGGGAAGAAGTGAATACAAAGCAAATGGTGTATAATTCAGAATCTGCCCAGTGCTCTTACGTGTGTGCTCAGACTTATAAGGGTCCTGGGATTGCTGATACCAGACATCTGCATAATCCACACCCATTACCTTTAATAACCAATCGATATATATTTTAGCATGTGTACTTAGCGTGCTTCTTACTATAGGCTCTTGTTATCAGAAAAATAACAAAGTTAGTTCCATCCTTCCAGGAATGATGTCATCCGTGCTGGATGATCCTCTGGTAAGTTTAATCATCATAGTGCTTCATGGTGCTATCAATCCACTCAGCACTAGGTATTCTTACATCCGCCCCTTTGAAGGGTGACGGCTAGGAGCCCTTCACACCTATCTGTGTCGCATATCGCCTGTCTTAGGTTGCCCAGCCTAGTTAAGGCTAATCCTTACTGGCTAGAGACATTACCCGTCATGGGCCAATATGCTCATTTTTCACAGATAGTCGTCACAGGTGGTGGGGAATGGTGCAGTGTCATCGTTGGAATCCAGAAGCAGCAGGTTCAAGGTTTCAGCTTGATTGAGCATGATCCGAGTGCTGGTCTGTGTTATCAGCATTTCAGAGACTTGATCACGGCATCTTCGAAGGCAGATACAGAGGCATGGTAAGCAGAGGCAGACAACTAGCCCAAGTAAGGCAATTGTACACATGGAACCAATTAGAATTTTGAATCCTGAACCTAAACTAGAAAACCATGAGCCAAGGGATCCAAATGGATCACTGACATCAAGTCCTTTCCAGGTTTGCACTGGTACATGTGCAATTGACATCATGTTACGGGTGATTTCCTCAATCACTTCACCCTTGTCGTCTATTTGAAGACAACAGTTACTGAGGTTAAATTTACCACATAATCCTCCTTCTGCAGCTAGTATGTAATCTAATGCTAGACGATTGGTAAATAGCATTCCGAAAACCCTTTTGCTGAGTGGCTAATATTCTCAGTGCTTTAGCAGTTTCATTAGTAATTATTTCAACAACAGCTTGCAATCTTATAATACGATTTAACATATAAATTGGAGTTCTATAACCCCAAGAGCCATCCTGAGCCCAGGAGGCTGGATCATAATATGCTATAATACGTTCTGGGGGCCATTCGTCATCTTTCCAGTTGCCTATTCTAAGGTCTCTCTTCTTACGTACATCTGAATGTGTACTATATACGGGCATCCCTAATTGTTGACCCATCGGTAGGGGGATTAGGAAAAACGAGGGGCGTATAGTACCCACGGTACAGGTTCCAAACCAATCAGTCGGTAAAGAGGCATGTGCATATCGTCCACATATCCAGTATAGACCTCGTGGGGCAGGCCAAAGGGTAGGGATCTTACGGGTACCTATTGAAAGAAGGGGTTCTGTAGTCCAAAGAGTTAGGTTTGGGATCACAGACGAGTTAGGCCAATGGGTGTACAGGATAATGGTAGAGGAGGTGTAGTTAAGGGTAGTCTGAGACATGCAAGAAGAATTGCCTACTGCAGTGACATGATCCATGGTATAAGGTCTATGGATACACCAGGTAGGTATTATGGAGTGAGCCAATTTCCATCGGGCTTTGTTAAATTGTGGGGGTAAAACAAGAGAGGAAACATTATAGGGTATGGACCAATTCCATTCTTTGGCTTCCCATGGCCAGTTATCTCCCATATCGGTACCACCACAAACATAACAGTTGGAAACATTAAGTGAAGTAGTAATGGCGTTAGCAAGGTCAACAAACAAATTTCGTGCAGTTTGGGATATGGGAAAGGGCTCAGTAACATGCTGATAAAATTCTTTAAAAATGGCAGAGTGATCTAATGGACTCTTACGAGTTACAACCTTCTGAATATAGAAGAGCCCTCCAGGATCAGTTCCTGAGGCATGAATTCGGATACCGAAAACATTACCCCATTTATCAAGGAATTCAGATGGGTTGAAAAGGGTGAAATTGACTTTGTTACAAGTATTTAAGGCACAGTTTGACAAGCTTGGGACCAAAGTCAATGAAGCAGACTTGGGGTTGTTATGCCAGGTGGCGAAGGCCACGCAATCCCAATAGGCACAATAAGAGTCAGCCTTACTCTCAGCACAGTGAGATTTAGGGGAACGAGTGTATGGCCATCTTTTGGGGCACACGTACTTATGGTTATGCATATAGGTGTGGTGCCAAGCCAAATCATTACCACATCTATAATTCAAATCCCAAGATGCGGGCAGGGTACATACTTCGAAAATGAGGGAAACCGATCTTTCGGTAGGGAGCAAAAGGACAGATGCCATAACCGGACCATTAGGAGTGTCTCCTTTGTGGACTTGTATCCATTGTTGGGCGGGGGCTTCAGTCGGGTCAAAACAGGTAATGGTTGTCTGCACGGTACATACGCTGTATCGTGTAGAATTATGAGAACAGAAAGTGACTGTCCCTTGACATTCATAATGTGATTTGTATAGCAAAGTGGAAGTTTTAGTCGTACCATCTATAGTGACTGAGATGCAAGCATTACAATTCGGGTCAGTGGTGCATACAGGGAGTATGCCACTCCAAAGGGACAATACACAAAAAAGGATAAACATGTTAATGCAAAAAGTCAATACCATTAAAATACAAAAGCAAACTGATAGTAACGAAGATGATAAACAAGACAGCAAAAATACACATCCAGGTATCAAAGCTAAAGAAAAGGGGTCCTTGGAACATTTGAAACATATTAGTCAAGTCCTTAAATGAGGGTAATTGTCCTTAAGTATCTGTGCGGCCGTCCGTATCTGTCAACTTGGGCTGTGGACGTATGTCTTTAAGATGAGTCCACACCGTATCTTGACCAAGTTTAGCTGTGGTTGGAGTGACGGCAGTAACAGGGAAGGGTCCCACGTACACGGGGTCCTTCCAGCTCTTGTGTGTGTAGTTCTTTCTCCACACTAGATCACCAACTTTCACGGGAGGGGTACACTCGTCGTCTCCGGACCGATCACTGGGGAATCCTGCAAAAGAATGAACATAGGTTAGTGCAGCACATAAATTCTTCCAATATGTGGGGAGACGATCCACCATAGCAGTGCTAGGGGTAACCCAAGGCAAGAACCTTCCGGTTTGTAGCTGAAATGGAGATAAACATAAGTTGGTGATGGGAGCATTCCGCAGATAAAGTAAGGCCCATGGCAGACAGTTCAGCCAGGAGCCTTGCGTCTGTACCATAAGTAACCGTAAACGAGTTTTCAACAGACCATTGTACCGTTCGACGAGACCATTGCTCTGGGGCCTATAGACAGCCACACGACGATGGTGGCATCCTAGCATTTGCATAATGGTGTCCACCAATCTATTGACGAAGTGGGTACCGTTATCAGTGACGATGCAGTGAGGAAATCCATGTCTAGGTATGAGTTCCTGACATAACGCACTGGACTCACTTCTGCAGGGGAAGGCTTCAATCCAATGGGAATATCTGTCCACACAGACTAAAAGATATCTCAAATGTCGTTCTCTACTTCCCATATCGGTAAAATCGCAATGCCATTCAATACCGGGACCTTGAGGTCTCGGGATGTGACCAGGGATAACTGAAGGACCTCTGCGGGGAATATTACCAGTACAAATGTGGCACAACTGGACTGTTTCATGGCATATGGTCCGAATTTTGGGGTTCCACCATACAGATAATTCGTCAGTGAGCTGGGTGGCTGGCCTATGAGCAGGTAGATGTAGGCTAGTAGCCATGGTTCTAGCAGCCGTCAAGGGCAAACAGGGTTTCCCTGAGGGATGGGTATACAAAAAGCAATCTTCACTGGGGTGACTAACAGGTGTGGCTCCAGCGTATAACCATTCTTGTATCTCGGCTCCTGTAGCGTCTTGTTGAAGCTTGTAGGCAGTCTGAATGGGTGAGGGGACATCTTTCCCTTGGTGCCATGGAGGGGTGTCTTCCTCTATCCGCATGGTACCTTGTGCTTTAGTCTGGGAGCGAGTCGTCACCATAATGCCATCCGGGTCGGGTGACTCGTTACATCGTTGTGGTTTCAGGTCTTGAAGTTCGTTATCAACCAGGTGGTTGCCATAGGCTTCCCAAGATGAGGAGGGTTTCTGATGGCCTTTCACCCAAGTGATGGCGACTTGTTCGCCTCTTACACCAAATTCTTCAAGGGACGTAAACAATTTCTGCCAAATATGTATACTGTTGAGAGTGGTTCCAGTACTAGTAGTCATCCCTCTCTTTTTCCATTTATGACGATGTTGATGTACCGACGAGAACACATAATGGGAATCAGTATAGACGGTCAAAGAGACAAGAGGATAGCGGTGTTCTAGCACGAAGTCTAGAACCCATGTGACAGCAATGAGTTCACCCTCCTGTACACCAGTGTCAGGGGGTAGAGAGAACACGTGTTTTTCAACCACAGTGTCCGTGAATGGTAGAAGCCGAAGGGCGGCGAAGCCAGTGGAGGTAAGGAGAGTGCCTCCAGCGTCAGTGAACCAAAATTCTCCCTCGTCCAGTGGAATAGCAGACAGAGGTAAGTCATCCATTTCAAGAAGCTGGCGAGTGCAGTCATGCGACAAGGCGTCTAGAGTTCCAATAGTGGACAGAATTCTGTCTAAGGAAACAGCAGGGGCAGGTACAGCTTTACCCCAAGGTTGTAGTGAAGTGGCCGATGACGTAAGGATAGCCTGGTATTTACCAGTACGAGAAGCCGTTAAAGACATTTGGGAAGGTGAAAGAAGAAAATTGACGTCGTGACGGGTGTGAAGAACCACCGTAGCATAGGGAATATAATGGGTCAGTTTTTCACGTGCAGTAGCGCAAGCGACAACTCCTCTTTCGCAAGCAGTCATACCGAGCTCAACAGGGGAAAATTTGCCAGAAAGGAAAATGACAGCTTCCAACTGGTCCTGTGTGCCAACAGCTGACCAGGTGTGGGTGCCTGCAACTACCCACAGATGTAAAGGTTGCGAGTGCTGATAAGCAAGTAAGGTGTTAGCCTGCAAGGCTTCTTCAACAAGAGCCTTTAAACGGGATGTCTCAAGATCTGTGAGAGAAACGGGGTGGGAGCCTTTGACGGAGCCCTGAGTATGGGTATACAAGAAAAGGGCCTTTTCACTAAAAGCCGGAATCCATAGACGGCAGAAGTTGAGTAAACCTAAGACTGCACGAGTCTGGGTCACTGTGGTGGGTGGAACAGGAAGAGCCATCAGGGATCGTACTAAATCATCATTGATGGAACGAACACCGTTTCCTAAATGAAAGCCGAGAAAGGAAACCGAAGTTTGTGCTAACAGAAATTTCTTATGGTTAACCTTGTAACCAAGGTGGTATAACCTATTCAAGAGATCAATGGACAGCTGGATACATAAATCTTCAGTAGTGGCGGTGAGTAACAGATCATCAACGTACTGGCATAAACTTGCATCCTCGGGTAAAGTGGCTTCAAACAACTCTAGATCACGGTGTAATTGGGTACTGAATATAGTAGGGCTATCACGAAATCCTTGTGGAAGTCTCGTCCATGGGAAGCTACGAGGACCAAGCTGAAAGGAAGTAAGGGGTCGGCAATCAGGATGTAGAGGAATACAGAAAAATGCATTGGAGAGGTCAATACATGTCTTAAAAAGATGAATGGGCGTGGAATTAAGTAGAGTAACAGGATTAGGAACATTTGGAAAAATGGGGATGGTAAGATCATTCAACAGTCTAAGGTCTTGGACTAAACGCCATCTTCCATCTCGTTTACGGACCTGGAAAAGGGGAGTATTAAAAGGAGAAGAGCTGGGTTCCAAAACACCCGCAGCAACTAATGAAGCAACTTCTTGTGCAATAGAAGAACGAGCGTCATCGGGGAGGGGGTACTGCTCTTGGTAAGGGCCACGTGATGGATCTTTGAGACGAATAAGGTGGGGTTGGGCGGATTTAGAAAGGCCAAATTAATTTCCTTCTGTGGACCACAAATCATTGGGCAATGAATCTAAAGCAAAAGACCGACGAGCATCGAATTGGTCAAGCACAGCCATAAGAAGGGATGGCTGGCGACGAGAAAAGTCTATCTGAATCTGGAATTCGGATAAGAGGTCACAACCTAGCAAGTTGACAGGACAGTGAGGTGCAAATACGAAGGAACCTGTGCAGCGGTGATCTCCAAGTTGTAGGGTGCAGGGACTAGTTTTACGCAATACCCTAGACATACCTGAAAGACCTACAACAGACTGTGCTTCAGGGGACAAAGAGACAGATGGTGGTAACGAACGGAGAACTGAGATGGAGGCTCCAGTATCGACAAGAAATCGTACTGGATGTTTATCATTCAGGAGAAGCTCAATGGTTGGTTCCGTAGAGTCGGCAGGAACAGAAAGAGGCGCAACAACAGTTGACGACTTTTGGCGTCATTGTGGAGGATACTGATTACGTGGGCCTGTCCATGAGCGGGGGTTGAAGGTGGGGTGCTAAGGCTGCGAAGGGGCAGCATGGCAATCCCTAGCATAATGACCCAATTGTCCACACTGGTAACATTGTTGACCTGGATTTCTTCTCTGGGGGCTTGGCCAATCTGGGGCATAGTCTTGGCGCTGCCAATCTCGTGGTCATTGGTCGCGATTCCAAGGCTGGGATGGGCGTCTCTGGGAGGAACGCCCTCTTTGGCTTCCTCAAAATGGGGGTCGAGAACTAGGTGTCTGGAAGAAACATGAATCGGACTCTGGAATGTCATAGGGAGGAGCATTGGCAATCTCGCGATCCTGGATAAAAAGTGCACTAGCCTTGGTCTGTGTTCGAACAAGATCGTCCTGGGACTTATCACGAGCTTCAAGAAATTTCTGCACATGATGTAATATGTTACCATGCATTTGACTCCAAGGCATGGTTTCCAAGGCAACTACATTGCTCAATGCCTTTCGAATGGTGACGGGTAAAGTTTGGACAAACATGTGACAAAACATTGGAAGAGAATTGGGATCTGAATAAGGACTTCCCGTCTCTTGAGTGAACATTTCCTGAAAAGTATGCAAAAATGTATCAAAAAGAGTGAGCTTGGGATCCCAGCGAGCTGAAGTAAGTTTAGTGAAATCACGCTGTTGCGGAAAAAGATGGCGCAAAGCGTCCCATGTGGCAGTACGATCTGGGTCAAAAGAGTCACCATCATGCTGGTGGGTTGATAAGACATCAGAACGTTGGGCGGCAGACCACACCGCCGATTGGTCAAGGCCAGGAGTTTGGGCAAAAAGGGCTTTAATATCGCCAACTGCGAGTTGTACGCCCATGGTAAGGCTTTCCAGTTTGAGGATCCAGGCGTGAGCACCGCGAGAAATAGAGGGGAGTTTAGAAAGAACTGCCTGTAAATCAGTGAAAGACCATGAAGTGTAAGTTTTAACCGTATTATTTCTGGCGGTACGTCCAGGTTTGGACAAAATAGGAAGGGCCACAGCAGGGCCTGGAGCAGCATTAGATGACGACTGATACTTCCCTTCGTATCGTTCCCATACCTTGAGACCCATGCGCATGTAATTTTGGAACTAGCTAGACCATTCAGGATTGGGGTTATCGCGAATAGCACTACGAGCTGTGTTCATATCTTCCTTAGTAAGGGATCCTATTCGAGGATAGGGATGCATCTGGGGGCTGAGAATCTCAGTCCATTCTGCAAGGGCCTCTACCCATCTAGTCACATAAGAAAAAGACTGTTCTTTATTGGCAACAAAAGATGCAGGGGTCACAGTGCTGACTTGGGGTGCTGTGACAACTAGTGCTGCAGGATCAGCATATATAGGAGAAGTAGAATTTTCAGAATGTTGGTCTAAGCGACGGCGTAGTTCAACTGTTAACGGATGGCGAAGGCCAGGAATGACAGGCAAGTCTTCAGAATCAAATGAGGCGTCAGAAGAAGAATCATTGTCTATCTCAGGTTGTACAGGGGTGCAGTGCAGCATTCCCTGAACAGAAACCAGCCCTCCCTCAGTAGTGGAGGGGAGGGATAGGGTTGACTGTCGAACAGCAGAGGTAGGGTTAAGGTGAGTAAGGGGCGTGTCAGAAGTAGGCCTCGGCCCAGCTGAGGATGAGGTCTGGGTGTCGCCTAAGGAATGGAGGCGGGCTGAGCGATCTGGAGCTAAGGGAGTAAAACTGACAGCAGTGTCTGACTGGGATGGGTCATCAGGACTAAGCACTGGGAGTGCCATTGCCATTTGATCAAGTTGAACTTGGAGAGCAGCATAAGGGCGAATTAACGAATCAGACACATAAGGAGGAGGAGGGGCATCAGGTGACGTAGCAGACTTTGGTAAAGTAGGAGGTGCTACCTGTGGGGTGGAAACGGTGGGGGTCTGAGGCAACGCAGATTGCGTAGCAGGGAGTGGACCAGAAGATAGCGAGGACTCAGAGGACTCATGTAGGGCATCAGCTGCTTTCTGTGGAGGAGCAGAAGCAGTGTTAGCGTTGGCTGATCTTACTAAATTAAACCAGCTGAGGACCAGCCTGTGTTCATTTAACTTAGCAGGCTTAGTGGCATATTTATTCTCAAGAAATTCTTTTAAACGAGTCAGGAGAACCGTGTCAAAGGAGCCATGGGAGGGCCAGCTAAGAAAATCATCTTGAGCTGCCCATAAAACCCACTTAAGATGGCAGGCCCTGATTAATTTCTCATTTGGGATCTGAAAGGCAATGACTCGTGCAAGAGGTGATTCACAGGAAGTACTACTAGAAGCAGCTTCAGAGCTAGTCTGAGCTTTGGATGCACGGAACTTGGAAAACATATTTAATGACAGCTAAAGTTCTGGCTGAAGGGGTAAGCAATATTCCAAAGGAACCTCTCCCGGGTTTTTTTTTGGTTTTTTTTTGAGTGCGGTGTTAAGGAAAAAAAAACTGCAAGCACAGTATGAGGATTAAAACAAGCAGCAGGGGAAAGGATGGCACAGGACAGAGGACAAAGTCCGTGAACGTGCGTAGAACTTGAAACAGAAAAAAAAGAGAGAAAGAGCTCACAAGGTTCAGAGCTCGTGTGTTTATTTTTTGTAACAGAGCACAGACAGGAGAGGCACGGAGCAGGGGTCTGAATTGAATGCCTAAGGGAGGGGTAAAGGAAGGAGTGAGTAGTCAGCACGGCAGCCTAGTATCAAAGAATGTGGACTGCAAATCCCAGAGAGCAAAGGGAATCTGTGGAGGGCAAAGCCAATAGGCTGGGCGGGCACTGGTTGGTACGAGGAATCCTGCAAAGGATGGGCTCTCCCGCTCCCCTGTCCCACTACACAGAAACAGAGAACAAAGCAGCCTAGATCAGCCGAAAAGAAAGTTAAAAGCAGTGAAAGAACACACAGATTGCAAATGGTACAAACCACATGAAAAGGAAGTACTCAGAATCTTATAAGGAAACGGCAAGTAACAGACGCATTAGCAGTTAACACTAGCAGGAGGAGATCTGGTGCTGTGTGCAGGCAAGCCGTAAAACTTTAATAGCTGCAGTAAAACTAACAAGTGAAAGGAAAAAACAGGCACACAAAGAGGATCAAAGGGAATTGAATACACAGCAAAAAAGTAGAAAACACGGACATGCAGCCTTCTGAAACAAAAGTGATTACTAACAAAAGGAGGAGGGGGGCGAGCCAGAAGACAGGCACAGAGAGAAGAGAACTAACGGGACCAGAAGTCAATCGACGGAGCACGGCAGGAGGGGGGGGGGGGGGGGGGGGGGGGGGGTGGCACGCCCACAGGGCTTGGAGACAAAGACAAAGAAAGCCAG
Organism: Rhinatrema bivittatum; assembly: GCF_901001135.1. Taxonomy (NCBI): domain Eukaryota; kingdom Metazoa; phylum Chordata; class Amphibia; order Gymnophiona; family Rhinatrematidae; genus Rhinatrema; species Rhinatrema bivittatum. The sequence goes on from NC_042615.1 coordinate 827,990,781, forward strand.
GTACCAGCAGGCACTGACGTGAGGAGTGAGGAATGCTGAGAAGGAGGGGAGAGTGGGGAGAGAGGGGGCGTGACAACGTACACCACTGGAAAACTTACAGGGAGGCAAAGGGTGGATAAGCAAAACTCAATTTCCCAACAAGCATTGGGAGGAGACAAGGGAGGGGGGCGAGGAGGGAGTGATGCTCGGTAGCTTCCTGGCAGATACAGGAATGTGTGAGAGGCAAGTGCAGCCTGATACAGGAATGGGAAGGGGGGAAGGAGGGGGGCAAAGGGACGTTTTTTTTTTTTTTTGTTCTTGCCGCTTTTCAGAACAAAGAAAAAGCAGTTTCAGAAAATCAGAGCAGGGGAATTAGCAATGCAAATAAAATTGACAAACAGTGACGAGAGATACCTAAATGTAATCAGACCAGAATGCAGAGCGTCATTAACTTTGACAGCAATAAATGAGAAGGCAGAGTCGAGGAGAGAAGAACTAAAATTCCAAACTGCTGTAAAAGTCTTAAGAAAGTTTGAAATAATACAGAACAAAAACAATTGAGGAATGGGCAGCGTCTAAATTAGCTATACACACACGAGGCAACAACTTAAACTGCTGTAAAAGTCTTAAGAAAGGTTGAAATGATGCAGAGCAAAAACACTTTAGGAATGAGCAGCGTCTGAATTATCTATACACACACACGAGGCGACGACTTTAAGAGATTTATAGCTTCCTAAGAATGCCATTCAAAGGAGCACTACCTACAATTAAACTAGTGCCGCAGAGAAGTACAGAGGCGCAATAAACTAGTAAGAAATGAAAGAAAATACACAGGCAACTTAAACATTAATCAAATCAACACTTTTTTAAAAAAAAACTTAAAAATCCAGTCTCATACATACCAAACAAATGAATGCTGCACCTCACAATCAGCGTCCCGAGTTGGAAGGATGCAGATACCTACATATTGACATTCGGACTACAGCCTCAAATTCAGTAGGTTAGGGGTCAGAGGTCCCTGCCATAACTCCTATTAGGAGTCAGAGCCCGGTGCCTTGACTAGATAAGGAGTCAGAGCTGTCTGCCTTGACTAAACTCAGCTGACCGAAACACCAGCGCTGAGTGAAAATCGGTAGCAAAAAGGTGATCGCCACCTACCTATTTAGAACCGGAGATTCCCAAGCAGGGAGTCGCGAAATCCCTTCTCAAGGTTCCCCGTACGGGGCACCAGATGTTAATGGCGATAACCTCTGATCAATAATTCAATGAATGCCAGCTCCAAAGAAGTTATGCAGTGAAAGGTTTATTAATGGGGAAAAGGGGAAAGGCGTGGTTTCCCCGGGGAAGAAGTGAATACAAAGCAAATGGTGTATAATTCAGAATCTACCCAGCGCTCTAACGTGTGTGCTCAGACTTATAAGGGTCCTGGGATTGCTGATACCAGACATCTGCATAATCCACACCCATTACCTTTAATAACCAATCGATATATATTTTAGCATGTGTACTTAGCGTGCTTCTTACTATAGGCTCTTGTTATCAGAAAAATAACAAAGTTAGTTCCATCCTTCCAGGAATGATGTCATCCGTGCTGGATGATCCTCTGGTAAGTTTAATCATCATAGTGCTTCATGGTGCTATCAATCCACTCAGCACTAGGTATTCTTACACCCAGCATGGCGATTTCTTATGTTCTTATGTTCTTATGATGCTCTTGGCATTGCAGACCACTTGCATGTTTAGGGAGTAGAATCCCTTGTGGTTGCGGTAGGTGGCCTTATCTCCTCCTGGTGCCCTTAGGAGCATGTGAGTGCAATCAATAGCTCCCAAGTGTTAAGGTTTGTGGGTATATGAACTCTGGGCCTGAGGTGTAAGTAGTTACCACCTGTGGGGAGGAATCCCACAGGCCCACACCATCGGGAGGCAAGGCCAGGCACGGCAGGGAGCTCTGGGTGAGACTGTGGAGAGGTCCCAAGGAGTCAGGAGGAATTCCTCAGTAGATAAGCAGGCTGAGGATAGTACCTGAACTGAGACCCCCGAGAGGGAAGGCACCAGGCAGGCTGCAGAGTGGGCAGGCATGAGGCTAGCATGCAGGAGGTATACCAGAGACACCCCCCCTAAAGGGGCGGAGCTGTGGAGCGAGGGAGATTCAGCTGTAGTGACGTAGGCCAACCCACGGAGCAGGGAAGCCTGAGTACAGTCTCCGATGATGACGTAGATTGAAACCCAAGGAGCGGGGAGCACAGACAGTTTCAGTATGATAGAGAAGCACAGCCCCGAGGAGTGGGGAAGTGCTGGCACTCTTAGTAGCACATAAGCGTGACCTCGAGGAGTGGGGAGGTGCGGATATTCACAGTGTAGCAGACAGCATGGCCCAGACGAGTGGGACAGTGCTGAAAGTCTCTTGTATAGTACGAGGGCGCAGCCTTGAGGAGCGGGGAAGAGCTGACAGATCAACCCAGCATTTAGGCACAACCCCGAGGAGTGGGGAAGCACAATGGTAAACTCTTGAGTGGTAAAGGTGTTCCATGGGTAATCCCGAGGAGCAGGTACCAGACAGAGTCCAAGGTCCAACAGAGTCCAGTAGCGTAGCTACAGGAACACAGAGCAGGAGCTAGTAGAGACGTATGGAACTTGTTGCCAAGTCAGCTAGCTGAGGGCGAAGGTGGAGGTTAAGTACCTTGATCCGATGACATCATCAAAAAGGGACGCCTCCAAGGCTCCCGCCGAAGAGGCTTCAAAGGAGGGCCTGGAGGTGCACGCTAATGCCTAGGAAGGCCGTAGGAACCTTGGGGAATGTGGCGGTGGAGACTGGCCTGTGCCAGGATGTAAGTAAGCGTGGTCGCAGCCGTCTGCAGCCGACGAGCATAACACCAAGACTGAGGGGAAGCGAGCAATTTGATAAAACTCTGTCATTATTTCTTGTTGTTTCTGTCTTCCGAAGGGAAAGGAGATAAAGTGTTGTGTTTTCCGGAGCAAGGTGGCCAGGACCTGCTCTAGACATCTTTAGGTGGTGGATTGAGTGATTCCAGATGTCACTCCAAGTGGTGTTTGGAACGTGCCGGTAGCAATAAAGGCCAGGGCGGTAGTCACCTTGATGTGTATTGGCAAGGCATGGCCCCTTTGGGTGATAGGTTGCAGATCAGGCAGAGGTACAGTATGGTTTCCTTATTAAATCTGAACCTGCGCATTACTTCCTCCTCAGACAGATCCAGAAATTGTGAGTGAGTCCTGTAAACTCTTTGTAAAGCGAACCTCCTCATTCTCAGCATTCTTCTTCTCCTCTCTCTTTCACTTCTGAGCCGTATAGATCGGAGGACCCATGCAGCTATTATAATCATGTGTAGAAACAGGAATGGCCAAACTGCCACACAATAGCTGTTCCTTGTGTTTATCACCTCCTGAGGCAGTCCCTTACCATTAGACACAAATCAACAGTGCATAGGGAAATAGTTTGCCGTTTGCCAGTTACCACCAGTAAACCCAACAAGCTCTTCCTTCCACATTGTGCTTTCTCTGGAATCGAGGGTCCCTGAGCGATGAGGTCAAGAAACCACAAGCAACCGAGGACACTTTAGTAGTCGCTTGTGCAGATAGGCAGGCAGTAGTAAATAATAAATATACGCGCGTGAGATGGACTGAACCCGCCGGTGGATTTGCGTGCGTCCCTTATAAAATACGTCATATGCGTGTAAATCATGCACATGCCCCTGATATGCCCCCGACACACCTCCGAAACTCCCCTTTTTTATTTGCACGAGTTTCGCACGCTGGGTCATTTATTTGCACAAATACCGCTATGTAAAATTTGGTTTCTGTGTGCACCGGCAATTTACGCGCATAATCCGGTCCATACCTGCAACTGCCTGTCCAACTGTGGATCTCTTACTCAATTAAAGTTACCACCCATCAATATCTGTGCTGAACCTAAAGAACTAATAAGGGATATGATGTGATAAAGAATGCATGGTCATATATATTAGGAACATAAATAGATACTAAAATGGTATCCCCCCCTAATAGTTTCCCAGCCAGAATTATAATCTGCCATTAGGAGCTATTATAGATTTAGACATTGTAAATGATGGTGAGCGATGGATTAGAATTGTTACTCCACAGCTTTTGGAGTTACTATGTGCAGCAAAGACCTCACTAATCCACATTTTCTGAAGTTTAAGGTTTTCTTCTCTGACATGTGTGTTTCCTGTACACATAATATTTTACATTACAGCTTGTTCGTGTGTGCAAGAACTTTTTCCCTTGCAATTGCTGTTAATAACCCAGCCTCATTCCAAGTATCCCATTTAATTGGGGTCCTCATCGTCGCAGTGCCTTTTTAAAATAGGCCCGATGCGCGTAACACCCGTTACGCGCGTAACCTTTTTAAAATCTGGCCCTAAGTCAGCTTGATTAATAGCAGGCAATGGACTTCTCCTCCAAGAACTTATCCAATCCTTTTCTGAACCCAGCTACACTAACTGCACTAACCACATCCTCTGGCAACAAATTCCAGAGCTTTATTCTCTTTTCCAAAGACAGAATCTTTTCCTGCAAGGCTGCAATATCCTCTTCAGACAAGTTTAAAAGCACCTCAAGTACATCGGGCCTTGTACTGAAGTCTACCATGGATTTTTTGTTTCTGTGACTTGAGCCAAAATATTATCCAGTTTAGAGTCCAAGACAGCCACCACCACTGTGGTCAGTTCACTCAGGGCTGCTGCCTCATCCTCCTCTTGCAGTAACACTGCACTCATTGTGGTGGCCATCTTAGTTTTTGATGTTTGCGGTTTGTCTTTATCTTTCCTCTGCAATTTCACCGACATTCCCATTGGCGACTTCACCAAAGAGAGTCAGTAAGTCTCCCGATGTAATTGGGATCAATTGGTTTCAGAATCACCTCAGATTGGTTCCGTTAAATAGACATTACTGGGGTTTGGCACCCGGAACTTAGCAGATGCAGGTCCTGCTAGCTCACGGCATCACATGACCTCCTCCACCATTGATTTGAATGGAAAACAAGTGAACTAATGAAACAAATAAACAAATATATATATTTTTTTCATTTTGAAACTAATGAAATGATTTAGGGCCCCAACAAAATGGATGAACAAACCAAAACAACATTTTTCTTCTGCACATCCCTGGTGATAATAATTCTGTAATAATAAAAATGAAAAATATTTTCCTAGGTTTAATACCTTATTAAATATTTCACTACCTTCTGAAAATAAGGAAATACAATTAAATGCAAATAAATTATCTGAATTGCTAATGCAGAATCTATAAATACAATTGCATAGGATTATTTACCTTTGAAATTTACTTTAATTACATTTGTACATATTGGATTTGAAGCTTTAATTCTATCCCTTCATTTCATATACTCAAGCCTAGTGGCAGGAGCACCTCCCTCATCTCTAACTTCATCCAGACACTTATGAAATCCTTTAATCCTCTCTGGGCAGGGCTGTGAGTATTGTCAATGGTCTTTGTTTATTCATCCTATTGCGTGCATTACACATCCTGCTGCTCTTTCCCTAGGTCATCCCAGGATCTAGCTGTCTTTAACCATTAGTACACATTTTTGCTTTTCTGAATTTGAGATACACAGAGCACATGGGCATGGGATAAACACAGAGATCCCCCAGTGGTTAGAAGACTGAAATGAAGAAACGGGGTAACCTGTGGAGATTTTGGTGTAACAGTTCTACATGGGGAAACCTTCATGATGCATTAGTTTCAGATTGGATGGACCATTTGGGTGGTTATCTGCTGAAATGTACTATGTTACCCAACTGTATTATACGGAGAGGTAAATCATTCAGGACACAAGGCATGGAACTTACTATGTTAGGACCAAAAGGTAAATCAGAGAATCCCAAATCATCTGGAACAGCTGGAAGGTCTACATATAGTAAAGAACTTACTAGCTACCATCTTTCCTATTCCAGGAAGCCTAGAGGTGGCTGGTAGTAGCCATCATTCAGTGATGATCCCAGTTCTATCTTCCTTGTTATTTGTAACTGCTTTCTCCGCACCATAGTCTAGTTTGAAGTTTATTTTGCACCCTGTTCAACTGTAAACCAGCATGATGTGATTGTATCATGAATGCCAGTATATAAAAAACCTAAATAAATAAAATAAATAATAAATGTATGAGGTTGCATGCAAGCTTAGAACATAAAAACAAAAGATGTGCCATGCTGAGCCAGACCAGAGGAATATCAAGCTCAGAATCCTGTCTCCAACAATACTGAACAATAACATAAGAACATAAGAAAAGCCCTAAAGGGCCATACTGGCCCAGTATCATGTTTCCAACAGTGGTCAACTCAAGTCACAAGAAACTGGCAAGTACCCAAACATTAGATAGATTACAAGCTAGTATTGCCTATTAATTATCGTAATAGAAGTTTAAGGATTTATCCTCAAGGAACTTATCCAAATCTTTTTTAAACACAGTTATACTAAATGCTGTAACCTCATCCTCTGGTAATGAATTCCAGAGCTTAAGTTTGTGCTGAGTGAAAAATAATTTTCTTCGATTTGTTTTAAATGAGCTACTTGCTAACTTCATGGAGTGCCCCCTGGTCCTTCTATTATCTGAGAGAGTAAATAAACAATTTAGATTAACTTGTAGAGATGTGAATCGTGTCCTCGATCGTCTTAACGATCGATTTCGGCTGGGAGGGGGAGGGAATCGTATTGTTGCTGTTTGGGTGTTTAAAGTATCGTGAAAATCGTGAAAATTGTGAACCGGCACACTAAAACCCCCTAAAACCCACCCCTGACCCTTTAAATTAAATCCCCCACCCTCCCGAACCCCCCCCCCCCAAAATGCCTTAAATTACCTGGGGGTCCAGCGGCGGTCCGGAACGGCAGCGGTCCGGAACGGCCTCCTGCCGCGAATCGTGTTGTCTTCAGCCGGCGCCATTTTTCAAAATGGCGGCGAAAAATGGCTGCGGCCATAGACCAACACGATTCGACTGCAGGAGGTCGTTCCGGACCCCCGCTGGACTTTTGGCAAGTCTTGTGGGGGTCAGGAGGCCCCCCCAAGCTGGTCAAAAGTCCCTGGGGGTCCAGCGGGGGTCCGGAAAACGATCTCCTGCCGCGAATTGTTTTCCGTACGGAAAATGGCGCCGGCCATACGCGTATTCCGGTTCCGGCCATACGCGTATTCCGGTTCCGGGCCCCTGCTGAACGACCTCCTGCAGTCGATCTCCTGCCGGCGCCATTTTCCGTACGGAAAACGATTCGCGGCAGGAGATCGTTTCCCGGACCCCCGCTGGACCCCCAGGGACTTTTGGCCAGCTTGGGGGGGCCTCCTGACCCCCACAAGACTTGCCAAAAGTCCAGCGGGGGTCCGGAACGACCTCCTGCAGTCGAATCGTGTTGGTCTATGGCCGCCGCCATTTTTCGCCGCCATTTTGAAAAATGGCGCCGGCTGAAGACAACACAATTCGCGGCAGGAGGCCATTCCGGACCGCTTCCGTTCCGGACCGCCGCTGGACCCCCAGGTAATTTAAGGCATTTGGGGGGGGGGGTTCGGGAGGGTGGGGGATTTAATTTAAAGGGTCGGGGTGGGTTTTAGGGGGTTTTAGTGTGCCGGTTTTCCTGCCCTCCCCCTTCCCCCGATTTATGATTTTTTGATGATAAATCGGGGGAATTGGTTTTGTATCGTGGCCCTAACGATTTTTGACGATTTAAAATATATCGGACGATATTTTAAATCGTCAAAAAACGATTCACATCCCTATTAACTTGTTCGAGGCCATTCATGATTTTGTAGACTTCCATCATATCGCCCTCAGTTGTCGTTTTTTCAAACAGAACAGCCCTCTCTTCTTTAACCTTTCCGCATAGATCAGATGTTCAGTGCCCCTCATCATTTTGGTTGCCCTTTTCTGCACTTTCTCCAGTGTAGCTATGTCCTTTTTGAGATGCGGCAACCAGAACTACACACAGTATTCAAGGTGAGGTCTCACCATGGAGAAATACAGAGGCATTATGACATCCTCCATTTTATTTTTCATTCCCTTGCTAATAATTCCTAACATTCTTTGCCTTTTTGATCGCTATAGCACACTGGGCTGAAAATTTCAATGTATTATCCACTATGACACATTAGATCTCCTTCCTGGGTGGTAGCTCCTAATATGGAACCCAACATTGTGTAACTATAGCATGGGTTATTTTTCCCTATATGCATCACCTTGCACTTATCCACATTACATTTCATCTGCCATTTTGATGCTCAATCTTTCAGTCTTACAAGGTCTACCTACAATTCATCGCAATCCGCTGAGTTTTAAATACTCTGCATAATTTTGTGTCATCTGCAAATTTGATCACCTCAACCATCGTATTTCTTTCCAGATCATTTATAAATATATTGAAAAGCACCGGTCCAAGTACAGATCCCTGAGGCACTCCACTGTTTACCCTTTTCCACTGAGAAAATTGTCCATTTAATCCTACTCTCTGTTTCCTGTCTTTTAACCAGTTTGTAATCCATGAAAGGACACTGCACTCATTGTGGTGACTTTTTAGTTTTCTTAGAAGCCTCTCATGAGGGACTTTGTCGAACACCTGAAAATCCAAATACACCACATCTACTGGTTCACATTTATCCACATGTTTATTAACTCCTTCAAAAAAATGAAACAGATTTGTGAGGCAAGACTTGCCCTGGGTAAATCCCTCTTATTTGTATCCCATCGAACCATGTCTATCTAAATGTTTTGTGATTTTATTCTTTAAATCAGTTTCAACAATTTTTCCTGGCATTGAAGTCAGGCTCACTGTAGCAGAATACTTCCTGAAAGTTATGAATCACAGATTATACAGTAAAGCATAAACAGAGAACCTACATCCAAAGTGCATAGCTGTCTCAGGCTAATTAATATCAACATATTATTGAACAGGGTCCCATATTTGATAACTAGCAAAGGCTCTATCAGTTTTATTGGTAGGTGTGACCTTGTACTTAAAGATCATATAAACTGTTTTCCATCAGACGTTCATATTTAGCAGTGAGTAGTGTTTCCTATATCTTAGAACAGATTGGCAGGCCACAGACATTAATATATTCGCTAAGGTCCTTTGAGAAGGAACAAGCTTGCATAATTTAACTGGTGTCCTTAAGAACCAATGCACTAAAAATAAATTAGATTGAGTAATGGAAGGAGACAGAGAGCAGCAGACTACTTTCCCCCAAAAATATTCCTATTGTCAATAAGACAAAGACATTTTGTTAATTTTCCCATAGTCTCTATATTACTTTAAAGGTGGAGCTTGAAGCTTCCTTCAATACTTTCTATAAACCTGAAGCTTCATGTGTATTCACCCACACTTTCAGGCCGATACAGTACAGTGCGCTCCACATGGACGCGTGTTTTGGACACGCTAGCTTTACCCCTTATTCAGTTAGGGGTCGAAAACGCGCTTCTAACCCCCCTGAAACTAATAGCGCCCTCAACATGCAAATGCATATTGATGGCCCTATTAGATATTCCCGCGCGATTCAGTAAGTAAAATGTGCAACCAAGCCGCACATTTTACTTTCATGGCGATATTAAGTCGGAGGTCCCAAAGTAAAAAATAATTAAAATAATTTAAAAATAATTTAAAAAAAATTTAAAATCGGCCCACGGCTTGCAGGTTGAAAACCGGATGCTCAATTTTGCCGGCATCCGGTTTCCGAAACCGTGGGTGACAGCGGGTTTGAGAACCAACGCCGGCAAAATTGAGCGTCGGCTGTCAAACCCACTGACAGCCGCTGCTCCTGTCAAAAAAGAGGAGCTAGAGACGCGCTAGTGTCCCTAGCGCCTCTTTTTACAGCGGGCCCTCATTTAAATACTGAATCGCACGCACAGGAGAGTGGCCTGTGCGTGCGCTGGGAGAGCGGGCGCTCGCAAAGCAAAGCAAAAACCCGGCAGGAAGATTGCAAAAAGGATTGTCTCTTAATCTCTTAAGAAGGGGAATAGGCAGTAAATAAAATAATGGAAAAGGCTTAACCAAGGATTGTTCAAGGGTGAGCCTCACTGGCAGAGAGGTAGGAGGCTCACGTCACAAACACCGTACACCTTGTAATATAAAAACATATCTAGAAAGTTCACTCATCCATGTGTTTTTAACTGTCATAATTTATGCAAAGCAGGTCTAGGGGCTTTCCCTACCTTAAAAAATCCAAAAGGATTCTGTCCAAGGATTGATGAAAGATAGCAGGAAATGAAACAGGAATCATTCCAAAATTATATAACACCAAAGGTACTATACACATCTTTAAGGATTCCAGACATCCTCACCAATATAAGTAAAGTGGAGACCAATGATAACATAAATCTTTTATTTTAGAAAGAACTGCAGAAGCAGTAATGGAGGAGGTGGAATCTATATCCATAGCAAATTTAGTACCAGGGTATTTGATTCTAGCAGACATCCATTTAAAAGAAAAGGCTGAAAACCTGGTTTCTATACAGTATAATTTTGTATCCAGAAAATGTTCCAAGGTGGTCACTTAAATGTAATAATGAAGGAAGAGTTTGTTCAGGGTATGTCAGATACAATAAAATATCAGGATAATTTATACGCTCAAAGATGAATTTCAAGACCTGCATGTGTTCACATATACGCACGTTTGCCGGCTCCTGTACATGGAGACAGCAATTTTATAACATATTTTATTTATTTATTTAGCATTTTTATATACCGACTTTCCAATAACAGAATTACTGATCAATTCGGTTTACATTCTAAACAATAACATTGACAGGTAAATGTCTTACAATGAACAGGTCGATATAACTTGGATTAGTATATATGGGGTTAATAACATAAGTAAAAGATACGGTGCCTAATGTAGGCTAAATAAACAGTTGATAGTTATGATACTGGGTTTTGATATTAGACTGCCAAAGTTCAAGTGAGTTCTAGAGATAATAACATACGCTCATCTATGTGCACATGGTATAAAATTAGCTATATGCACATACATGTGCACACAATTATAGACTGGCCTGCACATCTGCTTGCAAATAGCACCTCGATTGCATAATTGTATGGATTTTAGGAGCTATGTGTGCCGATGCAATTAACTGTTTTCCCAGTTTGTTTCGCAATTCACGCCAGCTAACTTGATTTCCTTTTAACCTATTAGCTTTGCCCCTTTAAACCCCACTGACTAGCCTAGTTTTTTTAGTTTCATGACTTACATGCTGTCCGTAGAAGAAGTAAAGTGACGCGGATAGGGCCTTGGTACATGCTGATCTGTGTCCCCATGTCCCTCCCGGATTACACCCATGCCCTGCCCCATTCATGAAAACAGATTTTACTCATGTACCAGGAGATACTCGTGTACCCGGGTGCCTCTGAAAATCTGCATGGTATGCGCCGGGCTGATATACACATCTATCTTCTGGCTCTGGCTCACACAGGGCTTTTTAAATTTACCCATAAGATGGTAAATTTCCTCTCAGTGCATGGGTGCCATGTACCCACTTATGCTGGCTCACACCAGAGAATGCAGGCTTTGTATATCATACACACATATATGCATGCATAGTATAAAATAGGCACATACGTGTGCATGCAATTTTCTATCGATGCACATATGTGTGCACAAATGCTGCCTCTACCATGTAAGTGAAGCATTTTTGAAGACAAGCGTGCCGATGCAATTACCAGCTTCCCCAGTTCTTTCCCAGTTTGACCAGGTAAAGGGTAGGACTTCCTGCACCCCTAGTTAAAAAGCATCCTTTTTCCCTTTTAGTCCCAATCCTTAAAACCCCACTAACTAGCCTAGATTTTTTTTATTTTACTCCTTACGCACCATCCATATTAGAAGTACTGTTAGGCACTGTTTGCTTGTGCAAATAAGTACTACTTACACACAGACTGCAATGTGAAATTCAGGAATGCCCATGCCCTTCCCATTTTTTGAAAAAAAATGTTTGTGTGTATACTGGCACAATATAAAGATCCTGAATATGTATCTAGTGGGTAAAAATTATATGATGTTTCTCTGCGTGACCTCATATACCGTGCCTTAAGAGAAACAGGCTACGGAGGCTACAGGCTCAGTGAAGAGCTTTCAGCAGCAGGAATCTTTTTAATCGTTGGTCACTCAGAGATAGTTTGTTGGATGCTCCTTGTGTGGAGCTATCATGCGGTACACTTATCTTTTGCAATGCGCTGGGAGCCTTCCAGTGCGATTTTTACTGGTAAAGGTTCTGAGGAGAGTCCGTGCACCAACTGAGAATCCGGCCAGGTGAAGATATCCGACGCTGTCCGACACTCGGTGTTTCAGAGAAACCTCCTTCTTCAGGGAGTCGGATGATGTTCTTCCCGGTACAGGGAATTTTATGTGGTGCTCCTATGTCACTGTGACAACGTTTCAAGTTGCGTTGCGCGCTGTTGAACAAACAGTCTGCAGCCCCACTCTGAACAGTCGACAACCTACCATTAAGCTATAACACTTGGAAAAATATCATATTTCTACAAAACCTTCTCCTAAGTAGAAAACTCTAGGGATGTGCAGAGGGATGCCATACGTTGCATTCGTGATTCGGATTCGTCGGGGAGCAGATACGTTGCATTTGGCCGTATGGCACCCCGATGCGTTAATACGGCGATTTCTATTCGTGTGCCAGCTAAAAATCAAATTAACTACAACTCCCCACCCTCCTGACCCCCCCAAGACTTACCAAAACTCCCTGGTGGTCCAGCGGGGGGTCCGGGAACCATCCCCGAGACCCCCAGGGACTTTTGGCCAGCTTGGAGGGGCCTCCTGACCCCCACAAGACTTGCCAAAAGTCCAGCAGGGGTCTGGGAGCGACCTCCTGCACGCCGGCCGTCTGATGCCAGTACTCAAAATGGCGCCGATCACCTTTGCCCATACTATGTCACATGGGCTACTGGTGCCATTGGTCAGCCCCTGTCACATGGTAGGAGCACAAGAAGGCACCGATGGCCATGTGACAGGGGCTGACCAATGGCACCGGTAGCCCCTGTGACAAAGGCTATCGGCGCCATGATGAAACCGGCACCGAGGGTGTGAGTGCACGGGATGGTTCTCGGACCCCCGCTGGACCACCAGGGAGATTTGGTAAGTCTTGGGGGGGTTCAGGAGGGTGGGGGGTTTGTTTAAATTTTTATTTAGATGGCCGTATAATTTGGGGAAGATTCGTGTATTCGTGGGGAATCACGATACATTTCGCTTTCCCACGAATACTACGAATTGCGCAATATACGTTGCGGATCGCCAATACGGCGAAAATGAATGCACACCCCTAGAAAACTCCAAGGGAATTCTTCCTCACTTCTTTGGGGAATTAAATAGTTATTATCTTTGGGGGTTTTTCCTGCATGGTTACAGAAAGCAAGACATAAGGTAGATAATAGCTAAAGGTTCTGTATACATAAGTAAAAAGGTTGAAAAGGGTCAATTACTCATCTTGAAAAGGTGTTAGAGTATTGTGATTGATTTGATTAGGTACCAACCTCTGTTAAACAGAATCAAAGTGAGTCACTCTGGCTAACTAACTGAAGTGTAAATCACCAAACTTAAGGGTAGATTTTAATATGTGCGTGCGCTTCCTGGCACGCACACATGGACGCATCGATTTTATAACATGCATGCGCTGGTGCATGCAAGTTATAAAATTAGGTGGCTATGCGCACATGTGCGCCGGATTTTATAGTCCGTGCACACGTGCATGCTGCGTGCACAAGGGGGGTGGAGCTGTACTTTTGCAAGTCTACGCAGTGACGCAATCGGGCCTTCCCCGGTTCCCTCCCAGTCCAATCCAATTAAGAAGCAGACTGGGAGGGAACTTCCCTAACCCCCTGCCTAACCTTCCTTCCCCTACTCCTCTCCTCCCCGCCCCCTAAACCTCTTTTTATTTGGTTAGTGGCTGCTCCTCATGAATTTATGAGCGCTGGCCAGCTGCCGGTACGCGATTCTCCGGGACAGCGGCCAATGCTGCTGTCCCGGCCGGCATCCGTCCCACCCCTCCCCACCCAGAACACAGCCCCCTGCCTGCCCTCTCTTCAGGGCCCGGCACTTATTCGTGTACCAGGGTTTATACGCGTGGCCGGTCCCGTTTGAAAATTTGCCCAGCATGCGTAAGGCCCAACCATGCATGTAAACCCTGGGATTTACATGCGCCGGACATTTAAAATCTGTTCATTATTGTTTTGTACTAATTTGCCTTAGAAGAACATGGTATATTGCAGGGAGCAGTTCAGTTAACCCACAATTCTGTGGGAGCACTGAGAGGAGAGGATCACTTGGCTGTGGCTGAAGAGGATCAGTAAGTATTGCTTTGGGAAATTTTAAACTAAGACATTTTGAAGATAGGTAATCTGTTGGTGTTATGATTCTGTGCAGCCTTCTTACCAGCAGAGGCCCTCCACAAACATCCTTCCTTGCCTAGCATCAAGTTCCTTTGGGCTCTCTGCTCTAGCCACCTGCTTCTTGCCTTGCATGCCCATGGGCCTTCTCGTTCCCTGCTTGCCTTGCTCTGTGGTCTATGGCCCTTCTGGTTCCCTCCTTGCTTAGTGGCATATCTGTCTCCTTGCCCATCCTGAGTCTTCCTGGTCTTCTCCTTGAGGCTAGTCCTCTTGCTCTGACTGCTTGTCCATGCTTTCCCTTGGGACCTCTCTTGCCTTGCTGCCTTTGGGCATTCTGTGTTTCATGTTCAGTGTAGTCCTTGTCCTGGTTTGTCCTGTCTTGTCTGTCTGTCTTACTTGTCCCAGTTCCAAGCTTACCCATAAGAAGACCCACATCCAGTACCACGCTTACCTGCATTCTGTTCCTGTGTTCTGGTTACACCCATACCTGCATCCACTTCCAGTGCTATAGCTCCATGCTTTCCCACCCCCACTTCCATGCCCACCCACACTCTGTTTCAGTGTTGCCGAAGTTCACCCTTATCTCCATGCACCTCGCTCCAGAATCAGCTTTGCCTGCACCTTGCTCCAGAATCTCAGCCCAGCCTCATGGGATCACCCACAATTGTTCTAGTCCTTCTGTCCCATGCCATTCCTAGAGATGGTGTTCTCTTCACATGGTTACTGCCCAAAACCCTAACAATAGCAGTCCAGGAGCAGAAGGAAAGAATTTCAGTCTTTGCATTGAGTGTCACATATTTGAATTTTTACCCACTGGTGAAAGATTGTATGTGGACTCCTGGTGCAAAGAGTTCCTGGCTCTGAATGAATGAGTCCTAACTCTGGAAGCTAGAGTGGCAGACCTGGAAGAGCTGAGGCAGATATAGAGCTATATAGTTTAGACCTTCAGGGATGTAATAGCTAAGCCCCAACACCATTCTAGCAGCCCTGGTGCTGCCTTGGAGGTAGAAGGTCTTCTGGTCAGAGAACATTAACCTGGTGCAGCAGGATGTGATCTTATAGCAATGACCTTCATGAGGCTTTGTCATCTCACACTGAGGATGTATCTCCCAGGGGTACTACCCAGAAGAGAAGAGTTAGATTGGTCGTCATAGTTGGTGATTCGATTATTAGGAATGTAGATAACTGGGTGGCTGGTGGGCATGAGGATCACCTGGTAACCTGCCTACCTCGTGTGAAGGTGGACGTCCAGTGCCATCTTGTGCTCCTACCATGTGAGAGGGGCCGACCAATGGCAACAGTAGCCCCTGTGACATAGTAAGGGCAAAGGCTATCGGCGCCACTTTGAATACTGGCAGTCGACGGCCCGAGTGCAGGAGATCGCTCCAGGACCCCCACTGGAGCACCAGGGACTTTTGGAAAGTCTTGGGGGGGTCAGGAGGGTGGGGGTTTTATTCGTTAACCTGGAAAACCCTGGATGACTATTTTGAATTCTCCTAATTGAATGCTCCCTAATGCTACATTACCTATAGTAAAGTTTCTCATTCTCGACGTGCTGAAGATTTTTGGTACCTGCTATGTTGAAACGTATTCCTTACAAGCTCTGTGATTGATAGCATTATGTAATACTAATATCTAGGGATGTGAATCGTTTTTTGACGATTTAAAATATCGTCCGATATATTTTAAATCATCAAAAATCGTTAGGGCCACGATACAATACCAATTCCCCCGATTTATCGTCAAAAAATTGTAAATCGGGGGAAGGGGGAGGGCAGGAAAACCGGCACACTAAAACCCCCTAAAACCCACCCCCGACCCTTTAAATTAAATCCCCCACCCTCCCGAACCCCCCCCCAAATGCTTTAAATTACCTGGGGATCCAGCGGATCGACTGCAGGAGGTCGTTCAGCGGCGGTCCGGAACCCCCGCTGAACGACCTCCTGCAGTCGATCTCCTGCCAGCGCCATTTTCCGTACGGAAAATGATTCGCGGCAGGAAATCGCTCCCGGAACCCCGCTGGACCCCCAGGAACTTTTGGCCAGCTTGGGGGGGCCTCCTGACCCCCACAAGACTTGCCAAAAGTCCAGCGGGGGTCCGGAATGACCTCCTGCGTTGAATCGTTTTGGTCTATAGCCGCCGCCATTTTGCGGCGGCCATTTTGCAAAATGGCGCCGGCTGAAGACAACACGATTCAATTGAGGGGGCCGTTCCGGTCCGCCGCCGTTCCGGACCACCGCTGGATCCCCAGGTAATTTAAAGCATTTGGGGGGGTTCGGGAGGGTGGGGGATTTAATTTAAAGGGTCGGGGGTGGGTTTTAGGGGGTTTTAGTGTGCCGGCTCACGATTTTAACGATTTTCACGATAGTTTACACACCCAAACGGCAACAATACGATTCCCTCCCCCTCCCAGCTGAAATCGATCGTTAAGACGATCGAGGACACGATTCACATCTCTACTAATATCTCTGTGATGTTCTGCTGGGCAATCAAGATGTATCTTAAGGTACCATTTAATCTGTAATTGGCCTTGTTCTTTTTCTTTTTTTCTTTTATTAGTTGTCATCTTTTCTTTTCTTTCTCTGTGCATTTTTTTGTAGTATGTTCTTTGTATGCTGAAAACAAAAAAAATTTCAACGTAAAAAAAAAGGAAAAGGTCAGTTACTTACCTTGAAAAGGTATTACAGTAGTGAGATTTATTTGAATAGGTACCAACAGTTCTTAAATATAATCATAGTGAGTCCCTCAGGCTAACTGAAGTGTAATTCATCAAAGGGATTGTTTTGTACTAATTTACCTTAGAAGCACAACATATATTGCAGGGAAACGCTCAGTTAACTCACAATCTAGTGGGACCACCGAGAGGAAAGCACCACTTTGCTAGTGACTGAAGAGGATCAGTAAGTATTGCTCTGGGAAATTTTAGAGTTTGAAAAGTATTGGGGAGAGGCACTGTATTGGGATATATTCTTATAGCCAAAATGTAGGAAATAGCTTAAATCTGTATGTGTTTGTCTTCTTCTCCCTCCACCTCTCCCACCCACCTCTAGCTCATCCTTTCATTTATTGGCAGGAGCCACTTCCACATTAAATATCAATAAGCTTTTCATCTATAACACAAGATTGCCCCAGGCTTATCAAGAGTTTAATTATCCCATTGGGATAAATACCAACATATTTAAAGGACTGTAATTGTATGCCTTCCTACTCCCTTAGCAACCTAAATTTAACTAGGAGCTCAATAATAAAGAAGAAGGCAGCAGTCCAGCAGCAAGATGAGGGCCTTCCAGTCTTTTGCACTGAGTGTCAAAAGTATATTTTTACCTACTGGTGAGAGGTTGTATATGTTTTGGTGCAAAGAGTTCCTGGCTCTAAGAGAATGAGTCTAATCTCTGAAATCTAGACTGACAGACCAGAAGGAACAGTGGCAGAGAGAACAGTATATAGATTATACATTCAGGGACATAGTAGCCAAGTCCCAACACCAGTCTGGTAGCCCTGGTGCTGCATTGGAGGAGGAAGATCTCCTGGTTGTAGATCAACTAGGTGCAACAGGAAGTGATCCTATAGCAAGGAACTTCTATCTAGGTGATGTATTGTCTTCTCTACTGATGATATATCTCCTATGGGTACTTCCCAGGATGAAAGAGTCAGGTCTTCCATCATAGCTGGTGATTTGATTGTTAGGAATGCAGATAGTTGGGTAGTTGATGGATGTGAGTATTGCTTGGTAACATGCATGTCTGGTGTGAATGTGGCAGACCTCATGCATCACCTAGATATGATTTTAGACAGTGTTGGGGAGGAGCTACCTCTAGGGTAGTGTTGCAACCGTCGCTGCCCGACGGCTTCACGCTGCCTACCTTTCCTTTTCTGCAGCTCCTCCCACTCTTCTTGGATGCCTGGCTGCCGTGGCATCTGCCTGCCTTCCTCTCCGGCATCCCCAGACCAGCTTGGGTGCTATCTCCCGCCATGCTCCTCAGGTACCTTAGGGTGCGTGCGCCGCGTGGCCCTCATTCTTATTTCATGAAAAAACCTCAGGGACGTCCCCCTGTGATGATGTTCCTGAGGTTATTTGCCTGGATATTTAAGCCTACAGTTTATTGCTAGCCATTGAGTTAGCAAGGGTAATCCTATGGATGGGATTCGCTCTCCGAACCCAGCTACTCTGCCTCCAACTTCTATTGGACTCTTTTCTGCTAATGGGGTATCTGCTCCTCGGGGGGCCTCTTTGCTTCCTGAGTACTTGCTTTGTGAGTACTTGCCAATGAGTCTCTGCTCCCAGGGATCTGGTACTCGATCCTCGAGGGTCCACCCAAACCTTACAAACTATAACAGATTGCTAAATCCATGGATACGGCACAGCTCAATGCCCTGCAGGCCATTCCGGGCCTCGCCTGGCGCATTGCTGAACAACAGGATGCACTGAAGAAACTCACTTCTGCGTTCCATCAGCTACACACACAGAAGAATCAAGGCGCTCCTTCCAATAATAAAGGTCAGTTACTTGAAGTAACTATAAACACTACAGTACCTCTGGCTGCTCCAGTTCGTTTCTCTGGAGAGATTCAAAGGACTAGAGGTTTCCTAAATCAGTGAAGCATGCATTTTGCATTACAGCCTTCTCACTTCCCCACAGCCTACGCCAAGACTACTTATATTCTATCTTATCTTGATGGAAGGGCCATGTCTTGGGCCTCAACGCTGTGGGAACGTAAGGATCCAATTCTGCAGGATATTGACGGATTCCTGGATTTGTTTAAATCCGTTTTTGACGATCCTGCTCGAGTGACTGTTGCTCATTCTGCTCTGATGGACCTGAAGCAAGGCAACTGACCACTGGCTGATTTTGCAATAGAGTTCAAGACTCTTGCTACGGAATTATGCTGGGATTCCAAATGTCTGAAAACCCTCTTCTTCAGAGGTCTGGATACTCGCTTGAAAGACGACCTGGCCACTCGTGAGACACCTGACTCGCTGGATGAACTAGTGGCTTTGGCTACTAGAATTGACCACAGGCTTCGTGATAAGGTAAAAGAACTCAAGCCTAGTCTAAGACCAGTTCAGAAGGAGGTCCGTACTAAACTTGCACTTTGGATGGTTCCAGCAATATCAGTCACCAGTGAAGAAGAACTGATTCAATTTGGTCACAGTCACCTGACTTCAAAAGAGAGAAGACTTCGGAATAGGCATGGCCTGTGTATGTACTGTGGACAAGCTGGTCACGATGTCCCAACATGCCCAATTTGTCTGGAAAACAGACAGGCCTAAGTCATGCGGGAGGACTGCTCTTAGGCCTTACTATGCCCTCTCCTCCACTCTCTCTCCCAGTCTCCCTGATCTGCGGACCATCCGAAATTCAAACTCTTGCCCTGGTGGATTCAGGGGGTAGGAGGCAACTTTGTACCTCGACACCTAGTGGAACATTTGAGGATTCCCCTCGTTACTTTGGAAGTTCCACTGCTCTTATCATCTATCCATGGAGATCCTTTGCCGGGTGACATGACCTGGCGCACCGAACCAGTAACCCTTCACACCGGAGCCCTCCATACGGAGTCAATTTCCTTGTTTATGTTAGAGAAGTCTATGCACCCTATCATTCCGGAGTTACCCTGGTTGCAGTTGCATCAGCTTTAATTCGACTGGGCCATGTCATGGCAATTGCCATGACAACCTGGGCCCAGGTTGTCATGGCAATTGCCTTGAGGAGGTTTCTCCTGTCCTCTGCATGCCTACAACTCCAGTGATGCCAGGACTGCCGCCTCAGTACGCATCATTCAGTGATGTGTTCTCCAAAGAAGCTGCTATCATCCTTCCTCCACACAGATTTTACGACGGTGCCATAAGGCTGAAACCAAACACTGAACCTCCTAAAGGATGTGTCTATCCACTCTCTGCAATAGAGAACAAGGTTATGTCTAAGTACATCGAGGAGAATTTACAGAAAGGATTCAATAGACCATCAAAGTCTCCAGCCGGCGCAGGCTTCTTCTTTGTGGGGAAGAAGGACGGTACCTTACATCCTTGTATCGGCTATCGAGGTCTGAATGAGATCATGATCAAAGACCGATATCCCCTGCCTTTAATCTCAGAGCTGTTCAACCGGCTTCAAGGTGCCAAAATATTCTCGAAACTTGACCTGAAGGGGGCCTACAACGTAGTTCGCATTCGCAGTGGCGAAGAATGGAAAACAGCCTTCAACACTCGAGATGGTCATTTTGAGTACTTAGTAATGCCCTTCGCCTATGCAATGCACCCGCTGTGTTCTAGAACATGATGAATGACATCCTGCAGGACCTGCTGTACCTAGATGATATCCTGTCGTAGTGTACCTAGATGATATCCTGTTATTTTCTCAGGACTTGTCTACCCATCTAGAGGACGTCAAACAAGTACTACGAAGACTTCAAGAAATTCGGCTCTACCCCAAGCTATCCAAGTGCGAATTCCATAAGAACTCTGTGCCTTTTCTTGGCTACATTGTGTCTAAAGATGCCTTCCAGATGGATCCCCAAAAATTAGATAGTATTAAAAATTGGTCCCAACCTACTAGCCTGAAGGCCCTGAGACGATTTTTGGGGTTTACAAATTATTATAGAAGCTTCATAAAGAATTACTCTTCTTTAACTGTGCTCTTAACTGCAATGGCCTGGAAAGGGGCCAACACTTCTAAATGGTCTGCAGAAGCCATTTCCACGTTCAAGGATTTAAAGACTGCCTTCTCCACCGAACCATGCCTGCATCATCCGGACCCCAACAAGCCATTCATTGTGGAGGTTGACACCTCTGATGTCGGTGTGGGGGCTGTATTGAGCCAAACTGGAGACTCCAAATCCTTTCGTCCCTGCTCTTTCTTATCGCGACATTTCTCTCTGGCAGAGAAGAACTATGGGATCGGAGATAAAGAGCTCCTGGCTGTTAAGTTGGCATTCGAGGAATGGAGGCCTTGGCTCAATTGCACTCAACATTAAATTACCATGTTTACGGACCATAAGAATCTAGAGTATCTCCGCCATGCGCAACGTCTTAACCATAGACAAGCCAGATGGTCCTTATTTTTTAACCGTTTTGACTTTGTGCTCAAATATCGTCCCGGAGACAAGAATACCAGAGCTGATGCCCTGACACGCTCCTTTCTCTCCGAGGATGTTCCAGAAGAGGCTCAGCATAGAATCGACCCAAAGAAAGTCATCTTGGCGCCTACTCATTCTGTGCCCGCTGGTAAAACCATCATGGCTAAACACCTTAAGAATAAAGTGCCCTATTGGGCTCACGATTCCAAGCTGGCTGTCCATCCTGGTCAACGCTGTATCCTGCTGAAGTTACAGAAGTATTATTGGTGGCCAACTAGCAAGGAAGGCACACTCTTCTACATAGCATCTTGTGCCAATTGTGCCAAGCACAAACCTACTTCCGGCCAACCGTGGGGATTGCTGCAACCTCTTCCAGCTCCGGAACAGCCCTGGTCACATATCACTACTGACTTTGTAGATGATCTTCCCTCTCTGGAGGTATGAATACCATCTGGGTCACAGTTGACCTTTTCAGCAAGATGGTCCATTTCATGGTGCTGCCTGGCTTACCTTCAGCCTTGGAGCTTGCAAAGCTCTTCATAACCCACATCTTTCGCCTCCACGGCCTACCGATGCCCATAGTCCCAGATCAAGGATCACAGTTCACGGCAAACTTCTGGAAAGCTCTGTGCAAGCTCTTTGACGTCTCTCTAGATTATACATCAGCCTATCATCCTCAATCAAATGTCCAAACAGAACGGATGAATAGGACCCTGAAAAAGTTCATTTGGGCCTATGTGAGTTGCCATCAGAATAACTGGGCCAAACTGTTACCATGGGCTGAATTCGCCATTAATTCTCATCCAGGAACAACTGGATCAACACCTTTTAAAGTGGTATATGGATGTTCACCATCAACGCCACTTCCACTGAAGCTCTCAGTGACGTCCCCAGCAGCTCAATCCACTGCTGATGATATCCATCAATTATGGACTCAGACAAAAGAAATGCTACTCAAAGCGAGTGATCGAGCCAAAAGGTTTTATGATGCTCATCATGTCAAAGCGCCTGTCTTTCAACCTGGTGACAAAGTCTGGCTATCCACTAAGCACCTTAGACTGAGGTTACCCTCCACTCAATTTGCTCCTCGCTACGTTGGACCATTTCCAATCCTCCGACATCTTGGCAACATCACTTACAGTCTGAAGCTACCACCTGGATTAAACATTCACAACTCTTTCCATATATCACTTCTGAAACCACTTATTCTCGGTGAGTTCTCTTCCAAGTCTCTGGAACCATCTCCCATCAATGCAGAAGATGACCTAGAATACAAGGTTGAAGCCGTCCTTGATGTCCGAAGATGAGGCAAGACTTGGGATTACCTTCTTTCATTGGAAGATTTTGGCCCCGAAGAAAATTCTTGGGAGCCACTAGCTAAGCCTTGGGAGCCACTGGCTAAGCCTTGACAAAGAGATGCTCCATCAGTTCCATCTCTCGTATCCTTGGAAACCAAAACCTGGTACTCGCAGTGGAGACCGCCTTTTGAAGGGGGGTACTGTTGCAACCGTCGCTGCCCGACAGCTTCACTTCGCCTAACTTTCCTTTTCTGTGGCTCCTCCTGCTCTTCTTGGACGCCTGGCTGCCGCGGCATTTGCCTGCAGTCCTCTCCAGCATCCCCAGACCGGCTAGGGCGCTGCCTCCCGCCATGCTCCTCAGGTACCTTAGGGTGCACGCGCCACGTGACCCTCATTCTTATTTCCTCTATGGCACGAACCTCAGGGACGTCCCCCTTTGATGAATTCAAGCTGCTCGGATATTTAAGCCTACAGTTTATTGCTAGCCATTGAGTTAGCAAGGGTAATCCTACAGATGGGATTCGCTCTCCATACCCATGAATACTGTGTACAATTCTGGTTGCCGCATCTCAGAAAAGATATAGTTGCAATGGAGAAGGTACAGAGAAGGGCCACCAAAATGATAAAGGGGATGGAACAGCTCCCCTATGAGGAAAGGCTGAAGAGGTTAGGGCTGTTCAGCTTGGAAAAGAGACGGCTGAGGGGGGATATGATAGAGGTCTTTAAGATCATGAGAGGTCTTGAATGAGTAGATGTGAATCGGTTATTTACACTTTCGAATAATAGGAAGACTAAGGGGGGTCATTTTCCAAGGAGTTACCGCGGGAGCTAAATTCGCAAATCGCGAATGCAAATTTGTAATTTGGTATTCAGGGGGCGGAGTTGGGGCGGAGCATATGTAAAGCGGGAAAATGTGAATAAAGAAAGGAGGGGCGGAGAATGAACGTTTTTACAGCATCCTCGAGTCACTCCCCCCCTCACCGGATGCTGTAAAAATAATCATTATTTTCTAAAAATAAAATGTTCATTCTCCGTTCCCTCACTCCCCGATTGGCCGGTGCTGAGCAAAAGGGGTATTCTTATACGGCTAGTATATCCCAAACTCTATATTTTAACTGGAAAAGTTGCGGGTCGTCTTATACGCCCAGTCGTCTTATACGCCGGAAAATACGGTAGTTGCCAATATAATATCTCCTTCTAGTTTTGTCCTCTTTTCTTCTACTTCCCCTAGATTTTCCCATCCAGCTAATGACTCATTCAGGTAGGTCCCCATTTTAACAAAATTTGTTTTCCTGAAGTCCAGGATCCTCACCTTTGAATGAACCTTTATCTTTTGTGCTCTGATATTGAAGCACACCATCTGGTGGTCACTGGCTCCCAGATGATCATCCACTATAACATCAGAAATAAAGTCCCCGTTGGTAAGCACCAGGTCCAGTATCATCCTCTCCTATGTGGATTTCATTATCAGTTGATAGAAGAGTTCTCCCTGCAGAGAATGCAGGATGTCCTTGCTTCTAGAAGACCCCGCAGCTGGGATGTCCCAATCAATATCCAGAAGATTGAACTTCCCTAGCAATCCTGTGAATATCCTCCTTTAAATCTCTATCCACCTCCTCTATCTGTGGTGGAGGTCTGTATATTACACCAATATAAATAGATGTCCCATTCCCTCTTTCCAATTAACCCAAGTGCCTACTCCTTACCTTGTAAGCACTGCAATTCTGTTGCTTTAATATTATTTTGTATTTGTAACAGTATGCCTTCTTCCTTCCTTCCTACCCAGTCCTTCCTGAATAGATAGTAACCCAAAATCACTATATCCCAATTATGTGTTGTGACGGCCGGTCTCAGGATTCGCGACCGGCCCCTCCTATCTGCAATCCCGGAGCTAGCTCTGCTATGGAGCAGGGCAGGGGAGGCATTCTGGCATGGTTGGCACGTTTACGGCCTTCCTCCTCACTGCGGGCCTTTGCTTCGCTCGGAGACACCGCCCCGACATACTCTGTGCAGTCCCTTAGCCACGCGCGCAAACTCCTCCTCCTTTTTTAAAGGGCCCATGGCGCGCCAGGACTGCCAGCCCTTTCAGATTATGTCACCCCTGGAGAACTATATAAGGTGGCTCCTGACACTCAGGGGTCGCCTTAGCAACTTCTCCCTTCCTTGGGGTTAGTTGCTTTCCAGGCTCGTCTGTCCGCTGACCTCTCCTGACTAGTGCCCTTTTTTCGACCTTTGCCTGTTCGTCGACTACTCTGATCGTCACCTGGAACTTGACCTCTGCCTGGAACTCTGACTAATCTTGATTGCTGCCTGGAACTTGACCTTTTGCCTTACCTGATTATGCCCGGATTGACCTCTGTTACTGACCCTGCTTTGGCTGATCATTCTGGACTGATACTCTGGCCTTGATCCTCGCTATACACGCAGACACTCTCTTCTGACGTCCTGCGACCTCTGGACTTTCCTATCTGCACATTGACCGTGCATCCTTTTTCAGGGTGGGCACACCCTTGAACTTTCTCTCATGGAGACCCTGCGAGGCCCATCTAAAACAAGGCGGCCCGGGTAACCAGGGGCTCAACCTGAGGGAACCCCGGGTTGCTACTGGCGAAGCTCCAGTTAGCCTCTGTCTCCTCCTGTGCTCCACCTCCTGGTGGCAGGTGCTCTCCGGGTCTGACCGGAGGGCCGTACCAATCCTGCCAGAGGCCAAGGGTCCACTCCCAGTGCAACATTATGGTTTTCTGTGTATCAAGCTTCAGGTACATCCACTATATCTAAATCACCTTCTTCAATTACTGCTTCTAGAACTGGGCTTTATTTTTCATACTTTGAGCATTAGAATATCTAGTTTTCCAGAAATTACTTATTTTCCCATTTCCATATGAGTATTTCATGTTTTACTTACCTTAGGGTTTTGTTCACCCATCTCTGATTCTAGTTTAAAGCCCTCCTCAGTATGTTTGCTGTCTGTGAAGAAAAAGGCTGTGCCCCCCAGATCTGGCTCCTCTGTCACGCTAACAATTTCTCCCCCAGTACTGCATCTCTCCCTTGGGTTTTGCAGCCTAATTGCATTAATGCATGAAGGTTTGCTAGGTTAGGAGGTTCAGCAGAATTACTGTAAATATTTGCCAAAGCATTTGTTTCCTGGAGCTATGCTAGTGAATAGAGAGGGGAGAGAGAGTATATCCCTCTGAATCCTCTCAGCCCCCTCTTTTTAACAGAAGATCATTCATTTCCTTACCAGCAAGCCTGGATCTTCAGAGGGTAAATTCCCAGTAGGGGAGTGCCAATACTGGTGAAAAAAACCTTGAGATCTCAGCAGGGCCATGATGCCAAGAGATGATGTCTGTGCAAGGTCCAAGGAGGGAGTTGATTCCCAGGCAGAATCCTCTGAGCCCACTGGGACTGGGACTGAGTAAGTGACTGTGTTGCCACTGCAAGATAAGGACCAACAGAGAGAAACTGAAGGAGAGCTAATCTTGCTTTGGTGGAGAGAGGATCAGACAGCTCTGGGATATTGTTGGCCTGATAGCTTTGGTTCCTTTAATGGCTCCCAGATCAGCTTCTGAGTGATGAATAAACCTCTGGTGGTTATCCTTGGCACTATTTGGAGTGTACTGCTGAGATTAGATGCATCCTTGAATAACTGCTCCATGCAAAATAATACTTTCTCTGAAAATCTGAATGATTTTGCTTCTAATCAAAATGTAATTAACAAAGATTCTTCAGACAGATTAGACACTTTAGAGAAGGAAGTGAGTGATAGTTAAGACCTTCAATGTAGAGATTGATCAGGATAAATTTAGTCTTCATAGAAAACTGGAGCAGATGGAGAACCGGGCAGGATCTTTCACTCTTTCAGTAATAAATTTCCCTAAGACCTTTGGGGTGGGGCCTTGGGAAGCTTGGTAGAAATATCTTGTGGAGGTTCTTGGAGTCTCCTCAGAAGCAATTCCTCCTTTGAATAAAAAATATTATCTACCAATTGGGAAGCGTCTCGAGAACTTTGAGTTGGGGAACAAAGGGACAGGCCACTTACTGGGGTACAGTTTGGATTTAAGAGCTTTTCTTCAATAGTCAATGGTTAAAGAACATAGTAGGGACACCTTATTAGATCATTTCATTGTTCATCAAGATTTCATTTTGGTAACTCTTCAAAATTATGTATGGGTTTTAAAATATGGATGTACCCTGATTTAGCTAAATATACTTAAGAGACATCTTTGTGCCAGGAGGTTTGAGACCTTAGTGCTACATTTTAAATTCTAAACCCATCTAAATGTTTTTATATTCTGGTGCGAGTTATATATTTTTTTATCCTGAACACTTGAGATTTTTGTCTGGTAGCAATATGTCTAGGCAGTTCTACTCCATTAGTTGTTAGAAGGGATTGATATTTGGTAGGGGTGTGCATTCGTTTTGAACGCATATGTAAAACGCAACTTATATTTTTAAGAGAATTTGAAAAGAAGTTGGCTGTAGAGGCAAAAACTCACAGTAAAAACTTTTTTAAATATATCCGAAGCAGAAAGCCTGTGAGGGAGTCAGTTGGACCGTTAGATGATCGAGGGGTTAAAGGGGCACTTAGAGAAGATAAGGCCATCGCGGAAAGATTAAATTATTTCTTTGCTTCGGTGTTTACTGAAGAGGATGTTGGGGAGGTACCCGTAATGGAGAAGGTTTTCATGGGTAATGATTCAGATGGACTGAATCAAATCACGGTGAACCTAGAAGATGTGGTAGGCCTGATTGACAAACTGAAGAGTAGTAAATCACCTGGACCGGATGGTATACACCCCAGAGTTCTGAAGGAACTAAAAAATGAAATTTCAGACCTATTAGTAAAAATTTGTAACTTATCATTAAAATCATCCATTGTACCTGAAGACTGGAGGATAGCAAATGTAACCCCAATATTTAAAAAGGGCTCCAGGGGCGATCCGGGAAACTACAGACCGGTTAGCCTGACTTCAGTGCCAGGAAAAATAGTGGAAAGTGTTCTAAACATCAAAATCACAGAACATATAGAAAGACATGGTTTAATGGAACAAAGTCAGCATGGCTTTACCCAGGGCAAGTCTTGCCTCACAAATCTGCTTCACTTTTTTGAAGGAGTTAATAAACATGTGGATAAAGGTGAACCGGTAGATATAGTATACTTGGATTTTCAGAAGGTGTTTGACAAAGTTCCTCATGAGAGGCTTCTAGGAAAAGTAAAAAGTCATGGGATAGGTGGCGATGTCCTTTCGTGGATTGCAAACTGGCTAAAAGACAGGAAACAGAGAGTAGGATTAAATGGGCAATTTTCTCAGTGGAAGGGAGTGGACAGTGGAGTGCCTCAGGGATCTGTATTGGGACCCTTACTGTTCAATATATTTATAAATGATCTGGAAAGAAATACGACGAGTGAGATAATCAAATTTGCAGATGACACAAAATTGTTCAGAGTAGTTAAATCACAAGCAGATTGTGATAAATTGCAGGAAGAACTTGTGAGACTGGAAAATTGGGCATCCAAATGGCAGATGAAATTTAATGTGGATAAG